>NC_079497.1:14064619-14364619 GCF_030052815.1 Hevea brasiliensis | reverse complement strand
TTTTACTCTTATAAATTACCGACTATTTACCGACAAAATTTTTCGTTGGTAATTACCGACAAAAACAAATTTTTGTAGCTAATTTTTATTTAATATTTTTTAATTTAGTCATTGCTTTTTTATTTAATTTAATTTTTAATTTTTTTAATTTAAATTAACTTTAAAATTTAATTTAATTTAAAATGTAATTTAAATTTTAACTTAATTTAATTTAATTTAATTTAATTTAATTTAATTTAATTTAAAATTTTCGAAATTAATTTTTTAATTTTTTTAATTTTTAATTTTTAATTTTTAATTTTTAATTTTTAATTTTTAAATTAAATATTAATTATTAATTATTTTAATTTATAATTTTTTAAGATTTAATTGACTTAAAAAAAATTACTAGTAGGAGCCCAACGTAGGTCCCATATATGTGACTATACTACAATTGCTCTATGTTGGAGAGTAATTCTCCTTTTATAGACAAACTCACTACCCTCAAATCTATTCTCAAACGATGTGGGAATTTCACATTTTTTGTGATTTACTGATGAATTACCGACTAAATATATTTCGTAGGTATTTTTTTAAAATTTTATTTTCAATTTCTCCTTAATAGTTTTTTAGAATTTTTTTCCCTATTTTCTCCTTAATATTACCTACGAAAAGCTTTTCGTTGATAATTACCAATGAAAAATTTTTCGTAGGTATTTTTTTTAGTTTTTAAGAAATTTTCTTTTCTATTTTGTCTTAATATTATCTACAAAAAACTTTTCCTTGGTAATTACCGACGACAAATTTTTCGTAGGTATTTTTTTAAAAAAATTTATTTTCTATTTTCTCCTTAATATTACTTACGAAAAGCGTTTCGTTGGTAATTACCGACGAACAAAATCCGTAGCTAAAATTTTTTCAAGCTTTTTAGATTTTTTCTTCTCTATTTTCTCCTTAATATTACCTACGAAAAACATTTCGTTGGTAATTACCGACGAAAAAAATTCGTAGGTAAAATTTTTTAGCTTTTTAGAAATTTTCTTCTCAATTTTTTTCTTAATATTACCTACGAAAAACTTTTCGTTAGTAATTACCGATGAAAAATTTTTCGTAGGTATTTTTTTTAAAATTTTATTTTCTATTTTTTTCTTACTATTACCTACGAAAAGCGTTTCGTTGGTAATTACCGACAAAACATTTGTTATTTGGTCGCTAAATTTACCGCTAATGTTAGGTACCACTTTTACCTACGAAATTACATCGTCGGTAAAGTTTTAGTCGGTAATTTCTTCGGTAAAAATTAGTTTAAATTTTATTTGTCTTTTTATCGGTAAAGCGTCGGTAATTCGTCGATAAATTACCCACGAAATTCTATAGTCGGTAATTTTCATAGTTATTTTTAATATTTATTGTAGTGCAAGTAAAATGAAGTTACCCAAATGCTTATTTTATTGGACTTTAATTCAATAAATTTGTGTTTATTGGAATTCGATTTTAGTTTAATGACTTTTTTTCAGTTTAGCATTTGGGCACAATCGGATGGTCTAAAATAGTAGAATTAGCACGCATTTTTTGCAATTAATAGCTAATTCTCGGGTGAACAATATTTAACTTATTATTATATTATTAATAATGATTTTGTAAAGTTGCAGGTTAATTATTATTTTACGATTTTGAAAAGTATTTTATTAAATACAGGTTTTGTTTGTTTGGCAAAAAATATTTTTTATATTTTTTTTAGTATTCAGGATATTTAAAAAATTAAATAAACAAAAAATATTTTTTTATTAAAAAAAATTAAATTGTTTTTTAAGGAAAATAACTTTCTTTTTTAAAAGAAGAAAGTCATTTTCTATTTTATAGATTTTGATAATTTTATTGAAATACAATTATATATATATATAAGGGTATAAACGAATCGAGTAGAGATAAGCTTTGGCTTGTTCAAGCTTGGTTCGTTAATATTGATCTAGACTCGAGCTCAAACTCGATTCGAGCTTTAACATTAAGGCTGAAGTTTAGCTCGTTTGAAATATGTTGAATTCTAGCTTGGCTCATTTTAAGTTCGTTTATTATATTAACGAGCTAAACTCGAGTTTAGCTCATGTCAAACTCGATAAATTTATTAAAACGAACTCGAACACAAGTTCGATAAGGTCAAGTTTAATTCGAGTTCGATAAACTCGATATGAAATTCAATAGGCTCGAGCTCGAATTTGAATTCAATAAACTCGAGCTCGAGCTCAATTGTTATCATATCTATTTTATACAATTATTTTCATAATACATTATTATATGAGTCTATAGTCATAATAATAGAAAATAACAAGAAAAACGGTTTAAAAGACATCGTAATTTATTTTAAAATAACACAAATTACCATACCATCATAATTCAAATAAAATTAATTATTCTTTATTCTTCCAATTCAAAACTACATAGTTTTAAATCATAATTACGTAGTTTTAAAATTACATTATAAATTTTATGTAATTATAATTAAATTATTATTTTATTTTTCTAATGTTATTATAATAAAATATATTACTTTTTGCATTATTACTTAATTCATACTATTAATAAATTTTATTAATTTTTTGCATAAATATATTATAATTTAAACTTTTTACTATTTTTATATTTAATTTATTTAAATAAGTTTAAAAAGATTAAATATATTAGATTATTTAATTTATCAAAATATATCCGGTGCTTTATATCTTTAATCAATAATCTATTTAAGATATGAATAAATTAATTTATATATAATAAATAGAGAATTAATATTATGTATGATAATAATTATGAAAACACATATTTAAGTTATATATAGAAAAGATAGACTAGTGCTGAACTAAAATCTTAACCTTTGAAAGGTTTATAGTTTAAAACGAAAGATATTATAAAAACAAATACTAGGAAAGGGATGTTATAGATTATAATAATAATATATGAATAAATTAGTTAGTGTTAATAGAAAAAAATAAGCGAGAGACTGTAAAAAGAGAGAAAATAATAATAATAGTTAAAATGATTATTATTAAACTTAGAATTTAATTTTTTAAAAGTTTAAAACATAGAAAGAAAGAGGAAGAGAGAGATGAATTTATATTTTAAGTCGTATGGCCACAACAAAAATTACGCAATTAAGTTTTGATTTATTTAGTACTTTAATATAGCTAAAATAGTTTAAAATAATTTTTATGTACTTATTATATAATATTTTAAAGTTTTTTCTCATATAAAAATTAACTTATTTTTTATAAAAATTATATTTAATATACAAATAATTATATTTTATAAATACACTTTTTTTTATTATGTTATAATTTTATATGATAATTAAATATTTAATAATATATTATTTTATTATATTAGGACCATATATTTAATATTATGATTTTATTTTTTATACAAATTAACTTTATTTAAAAAAATAAATTACAAATAATTATATTTTATATATTAATTATATTATAATTTTAAATAATATGTTTTTTATAAATTATTTTCAAAACAATCATAAATAAAATAATTATATTTGCAACATAAATAAAATACATATATTTACAACATTATAAATTATAATTATTAATATGAATGTTTTTATAAATGAGTTAGTTCACAAGCTTATGAACGAGCCTTAAAATGAGTATATTTACGAACTTATTCACGAGCTTGTTACTAGTCTGTTCAACGAGTCAAATTGTGAGCATGTTTAATGAGCTAACTCGCGAACCTGTAAACCAGTCGAGCTCAAACTCGAGTGCGAACCAAATACTGTTAAGTTCGAGCTCGGCTTATTTACAAAATGAGTCGAAACCAAATTGAGCTTTTATCGAGCCGAGTCTCGAGTAACTCATGAATGACTTAATTCATTACACCCTTATTTTTATATAAATAACATAAACACATATTATTAATTTAATATTATAACTATATAATTAAAAATATTTTTATGAAAAAAATTTTTTAAAAAATTTTTCATATATAAATTATTTTTTACAAAATAATCTAAAATCATAACTAAAATACTGTTCACTGCATTAATATTTTTTTTCCGATTTCCTCCATCCTTTTCAAAACAACGCCCCCTCCCCCCTCCCACGCACACAATTTCAACTTTTATATTTCAATTTCAACTACTTTTAAATTATTTAATTATTATTTTCATTAAAATAATTTTATTTTTAATAAAATGAAATTCAATAGGCTTGAGCTCGAATTTGAATTCAATAAGCTCGAGCTCGAGCTCAATTTTAATTATATCTATTTTACACAATTATTTTCATAATACATTATTACATGAGTCCATAGTCATAATAATAGAAAATAATAAGAAAAACAGCTTAAAAGACATTGTAAGTTATTTTAAAATAACACAAATTATGATACCATCATAATTCAAATAAAATTAATTATTTTTTATTCTTTTAATTCAAAACTATATAGTTTTAAATCATAATTACGTAGTTTTAAAATTACATTACAAATTTTATGTAATTATAATTAAATTATTATTTTATTTTTCTAATATTATTATAATAAAATATATTACTTTTTGTATTATTAATTAATTCATACTGTTAATAAATTTTATTAATTTTTTGCATAAATATATTATAATTTAAACTTTTTACTATTTTTATATTTAATTTATTTAAACAAGTTTAAAAAAATTAAATATATTAGATTATTTAATTTATCAAAATATATCCGGTGCTTTATACCTTTAATCAATACTCTATTTAATATATAAATAAATTAATTTATATATAATAAATGGAGAATTAATATTATGTATGATAATAATTATGAAAGCACATATCTAAGTTATATATAGGGAAGATAGACTAGTGTTAAACTAAAATCTTAACCTTTGAAAGGTTTATATTTTAAAACGAGAGATATTATAAAAATAAATACTAGAAAATAGATGTTATAGATAGTAATATTAATATATGAATAAATTAGTTAGTGTTAATAAAAAAAAATAAGCGAGAGAGATTGTAAAGAGAGAAAATAATAATAATTGTTAAAATGATTAGTATTAAACTTAAAATTTAATTTTTTAAAAGTTTAAAATATAGAAAAAAAGAGGAAGAGAGAGATGAATTCATATTTTAAGTCGTATGACTATAACAAAAATTACGTAATTAAGTTCTGATTTATTTAGTGCTTTAATACAGCTAAAATAATTTAAAATAATTTGTATGTACTTATTATATAATATTTTAAAGTTTTTTCTCATATAAAAATTACCTTATTTTTTATAAAAATTATATTTAATATACAAATAATTATATTTTATAAATACACTTCTTATTTTGATTATGTTATAATTTTATATGATAATAAAATATTTAATAATATATTATTTTATTATATTGGGACCATATATTTAATATTATGATTTTATTTTTATACAAATTAACTTTATTTAAAAAAATAAATTACAAATAATTATATTTTATATATTAATTATATTATAATTTTAAATAATATATTTTTTATAAATTATTTTCAAAACAATCATAAATAAAATAATTATATTTGCAACATAAATAAAATAAATATATTTATAACATTATAAATTATAATTATTAATATGAATGTTTTTGTGAATGAGCTAGTTCACAAACTTATGAACGAGCCTTAAAATGAGTCTATTTATGAACTTATTCACGAGCTTATTACTAGCCTGTTCAACGAGTCAAATTGTGAGCCTATTTAACGAGTTAACTCGCGAATCTGTAAATTAACCGAGCTCAAACTCGAGTGCGAACCAAATGCTGTTAAGTTCGAGCTCGGCTTAATTAGAAAATGAGCCGAACTAAATTAAGCTTTTATAAAGCCAAGTCTCGAGTAGCTCACGAATGGCTTGGCTTATTGCACCCCTATTTATATATAAATGACATAATGAAAAAAAAAATTTTTTAAAAAATTTCATATATAAATTACTTTTTACAAAATAAACTGAATCTAAAATGATAACTAAAATACTGTTCACTGCATTAATAATTTTTATTTTTTCGATTTCCTCCCTCCTTTTCAAAACAACGCCCCCTCTGTCACGGGGCCACTTCCTAGCTCGGACAGTAGTCCCGTGCGGCGCCTAGACTTCCACCCAATCTAGGCCAGCCTACTCGTATTCAAGGGTTTTTTTCCCTTAAAGGGGAACTCTAATATCCTTATCGAGGATCTCCCATGTATCTTAGCCCGATCATCGAGCATTGATATTCCTTGTAGCACGATGTCGCCCTGCATCGTGTACATCCTCGAACATCCATCGAAAGCCTAGCAACACGCATCGTCCGAAAGCAAGGCAACAAGCAACATCCGACCGTATGGCTGAACCCAAAGCCAAGGTATAATATTGTTCCCCTATACCGAATAGCATCATTGGCCCATATACCGAGCAGCATCGTCGGCCTTATACCGAAACCTCGGGCCTAGGAGAGACGCGCACTACAAGCCCCTCGGCCTTGTAGTGTCCATGAAGCTCCTTCTTCATGGAGACACCGAGTCCCTATCTCTCGAGAGCCCGATGCCCGCCGCCTAGTACAATGAGTACGTAGGGAGCTCACTTAGAGTCACGCCCTTGCGCCAGTGACCCCGGGGATGGTGGAGAGCTTGACACCAAATTTCGGAGACTAGCTGGCCCGATCGTGCCCGACCGTGCTCACCGATGGCCAACTAGTCACACCCCCCTAAAGAGCATTTGGAGCATAGTGACCTCTGGCAGGAGGAGACATCAGTATGTCTCACCCATCACACCCCCTTGGACTATTCCATATTTATAAAAGTGTCCGCCAAACTTCTCATTCTCTTCAATCGTGCCCTTATACCATCTCATAGGCCTACGGCTTGGCTGGGTTTGGCCAATCCTCACGGGGTAACGGGCTGTCCGCCTTACATTCTCCCCCACTTAGACAATCGATGTCCTCATCGATTTGCCCCGAACACCTCTTATTGAACAATGCTCTCCTGAACATCTTGTGCCTCTCCAAGTTAGTCACCATGTTGAACAAAGCTCTCCCCCAAATATCTTGTGCCTCTTCAAATCTTTCATCATATCTGGTTCTCACATATTAATCTCGTGATTCCCTTATGTATTCTTTATGTGAACTTGTGTATGTCTTCATACCCTTTCTTCGTATCATCCTCCTACTAGGATTATGGCATGGTTGCCCCACTCGATCAATGATGGAATGGTTGCCCCGCTTGATTAATAATGACATTACTATTTTCTTCCTTGTGACATTCCGTCCCACTTTGATGCTCAACAATCTGTCGCCTGCCGCTATTATTGCTATGGCATTGCCTCCCGATGAGTTCTCACTTCGATGGATCTATTCAATTATCTGCACACTCCCCCACTTAATTCTGTATGTCTCATTTCGTGATGGTTCCTCCGATGCTTCATTTCTCCGTATTGTGATTAACATGCCTCCGCATGAATCTCATTGGGCCTTCGCTAAGTCATTCTTGTGGCTTTGCCTTATGATCACACCATTGTAAGTACCTCGCAAAATAATCACAATACAAAACAGTGTTATACATGAACTCAAGCATACGAAAGCAATAGTATTCGATTTCGAATATATGCTTAATATTACAGTTGCCAATAATGAACAACATATTCATCATGTAAATGAATACCGAAACTGACACATTACCGATTTCGTGTATTGCCACGTTCCTCTCGGGAACTCCCATTATGCTCGTGGGACTCATTGCTCCAGTTAGGCTTGCCCTCATTTCTTACTGCACACCCATTGTTGGTATACCCGTCTCTTGATGCTATCGCTTATCGATGATAAATAATTCTCGGCTACCAATTGCTTTCGCTCGCCTCGTTCTCTTTCTGTTTGGTTTTGATTCATCTTGGGCACCACCAAGTGAGTTTTGCATTCATGTTCTCTTGAGGTCTCCACCTTTTGCTACTTCTCGTCTTCCACTTGGAATGTGGTTGACACCTCGATGGGCTACCATATTGCTCATGATTGCACTCTCCACCTGCAAAATTTCATAAAATCGCTTCGAGGGACTTCTCTTATCCCACATGCTTCTTATTTTTGTTTCCTCGGTGAAAAACACATATACACGACTGCCACAGTTATCAAGCTCATCTCGTTATCGCAATCTAAATGCTTGGACATCACAATTGCTTAGATTTCCCACAAATGTTTGGAACTCTATTTGACACTCCTATCGTCACAATTGTGATCCCAAGATCATTCGTTTGCCCATAACTCAATGTCACTTGACAAGTGCTTCATCATCTCTATGTATTCTCACTTCATAGGTATTCAAGGTGGCCTCAAGCTCTATTGGCACACCCAATTCATCGGGGAGTCATTACCCTCTCCTCAAAAGATTACATCTAATGAGGCGTGCAGCCCTCCCACACGTGGTATCACCACTTTTATCACCATGTGGCTCTGAACAGCACCATCTCGTATTTTACGATTGTTTTGGTGAGCTTTTCTCATATAAGCTACCACCATCAGTATTATGACCTAGTTACCAGTACTAGGTATCCGAAACTTTAAGTTTCATAGGGACATTTGGGCTACCATTTGCCAACGCAACTTTATAGTGCTTACACGCACAATTGGGCCTCCGCCCTTTCTCGTGTTACCACCAGCCAACTCGTTACCTCCGAAATGGGACCTTGGGTTTTATTCCCTTTCTAGGCTTTTCGCAAGCCATATCAATTTCTACGCAGCATGATTTGGGATCCACCTGTCCCTTTTCCGAATTTATCTCATAGCTGAATTTTACTTCAGCCGCTCTTAGCATCTATCGCCTCGTAATTAAGTGGGATTCAATATAATCCACACATAAGCCGAACTTGCCATCGATGGCCTTCAAGGACCGTCTCGCCTCAAGTTGCCCTCTAGCAACAGTTTCATTTTCTATGTTATCCATAGGATAGCAACATTATTATCTCAAGGGACTCAATGCATTTCTCATCCTTCATTTGAAGGTTATAGCAGCCAACCGCAATGGCATTCTCCAAGGAGAAAACAACCATCTCCATACCGATTTGGGTATTTCAACCCATCATTCCGAAGGTTCTCATAACCATTAGCTATCTCGAATTTTCCCATCTCTTTACCCGCACAAAATACTTTATCGGCTTAGCAATCCGTTAAGGTATTTTTGAAGGCTTTCATAGCCAATAAGTAGCTCCCGAATTCCAACTCGTACCCCAACTAGGGTAAGACACCATATCAATGAGATACGCCATCGGTTTCTTAATCTCTTGGGGGATAGAACACCCCCTATCTCGAAAGACTTTCACAGTCTATTAACGATTCGCAATCGTCTTATCAATCCTTGGGGCTTACCCGTCCCCATACATCTTGAAGACTCTCCCAGTCTTTTAAGCAATCCCGAGTATTGCATCTCATCACCCGATAAGGGTTGTTCACCATCTCAATGGCTTTAGGGCTACTTGCCCCATATTTTCTAGTGTTTTCTCAATATCGATCGCCTCATTTTTATCCGACCAAAGTCTCAAATGATGTTACTTGCTTGGCAAATGTCATTTGCCAACTTCGCACACCGTTTTGCCCACGTTAGCATCCTTTGCATTGAGGAGCCCCAATTGGTGTACTGCACTCGCATACCACCTCTTCAGGGCTCAACAACATCAAGAATACTCATTTGCCCAACATATTACCTATACGTTGTGCATGCCACAATATGTTTCTAACAAGGACATCATGCCCTTCCCCCATTTCGGGGTTACATACTCCGCTCACCCTTTCTCAAGGTGAACACACGATTGGCTTTCATCGCTTCCATCGTTTCTCACTATTTTTGCATCTTGTATGCATTACACAATCGACGGTTTCTCAAGGGAGGTATGGATTAAAATCCATCACGAGCACTGACCTTGCTCTGATACCAACTGTCACGGGGCCACTTCCTAGCTCGGACAGTAGTCCCGTGCGGCGCCTAGACTTCCACCCAATCTAGGCCAGCCTACTCGTATTCAAGGGTTTTTTTCCCTTAAAGGGGAACTCTAATATCCTTATCGAGGGTCTTTCCCGTATCTCAGCCCAATCACCGAGCCTTGATATTCATTGTAGCACGATGTCGCCCTTCATCGTGTACATCCTCCAGCATCATCCGAAAACCTAGCAACACGCATCGTTCGAAAGTAAGGCAACAAGCAACATCCAACCGTATGGCTGAACCCAAAGCCAAAGTATAATATTTGTTCCCCTATACCGAGTAACAACATTGGCCCGTATACCGAGCAGCATCGTCGGCCTTATACCGAAACCTCGGGCCTAGGAGAGACGCGCACTACAAGCCCCTCGGCCTTGTAGTGTCCATGAAGCTCCTTCTTCATGGAGACACCGAGTCCCTATCTCTCGAGAGCCCGATGCCCGCCGCCTAGTACAATGAGTACGTAGGGAGCTCACTTAGAGTCACGCCCTTGCGCCAGTGACCCCGGGGATGGTGGAGAGCTTGACACCAAATTTCGGAGACTAGCTGGGCCCGATCGTGCCCGACCGTGCTCACCCATGGCCAACTAGTCTCACCCCCCTAAAGAGCATTTGGAGCATAGTGACCTCTGGCAGGAGGAGACATCAGTATGTCTCACCCATCACACCCCCCTGGACTTTTCCATATTTATAAAAGTGTCCGCCAAACTTCTCATTCTCATCAATCGTGCCCTTATACCATCTCATAGGCCTACGGCTTGGCTGGGTTTGGCCAATCCTCACGGGGTAACAGGCTGTCCGCCTTACACCCTCCCCCCTCCAACACACACAATTTCAACTTTTATATTTTAATTTCAATTACTTTTAAATTATTTAATTATTATTTTCATTAAAATAATTTTATTTTATTAAAATGGAATTCACTGTTACAAGGTTATTAATAATCTGATCATGTTATGGTTCTCTATTTTTGGATTTTTTATTTTAATTTTTTTATTTTATTATTAAAAATATTTTTTTTTTTAATTTTTACATATATATCTTAAAATCTTTTAACATGCTGTTCAATTTTTTTTTCCCTTTTTAATTAGTTAAATCTTCTTAAGTAGGAAGGACACTTGAATCCCTTCAAAATTTAATTTAGGTGATTTATTTTTTTTTAATTTTTAAACTTTTATTTATTCAAATCACATAAGTGTTGATATAAGAATTTAAATTATTTTTTAAATATTTTTAATATTTTTTTATTTTATTTATTTTTTAATTATTTAATTATTAAATTTACTTTAAATCATTATTTTTATTTAACCAATTTTAAGATAAAATGAATTTTACTTTATAAATCTAGATTATATTAATGAAATATAAGAATTTCATATCAAAAGTATAATGAAAAAAAAATTATTGATCTATTTTAGTAATATTTTTATACAATTTTTTATATTTTCTATAAATACTATTTTAAAATAGTAAAATTTTGATTGATGCACATTTTTTATTTTTTTCTATAAATACTATTTTAAAATTATAAAATTTTGATTGACATTAATTATTATTTATTATTATTATTATTATTTATTATTATTATTATTATTATTATTATTATTATTATTATTAGTCTCATTTGATTGATAGTTTGTCAGCCAGATGTAGAATTCTCAAATGTCTTTAAAGAATTTGCCTATAGGATGAATGGTTCAAAGAGAGAATAGTTCAGAAGCATTAGAGAACACACACAAATGCAGTTTTATCAAGCCACTTCCATTCAAACCATCTCATTAATACTCATGGCTAGCTCTTCTCGACTATTCAGTTCTTATACTTATGCTCATTTGATACCTTCAGACTTCTGTGAATATATATAGATCTTCTCCTTCCTTCATGTATTGATTCTCATACGACTTTGTTCATTCAAATCCAAATAAATATAATATTTTATATTATCATAAAGCAGAGTTTAATATATTTTTAATATAAATATTTTTTATTTTATTTTATTTTATTAATATAATAAAATAAAAACATCCACAACATCGCGCAAAAGATTTTAATGCTTGTTATTAAACTAAACATCATTGATAATGAAATTATTTTTTTTAATAAACTTATAATAACAAATTCTAAATAATTAATTTTTTTTATAAAAAAATAAAAAATGTATAGACTCGAATTTAAAATATATTAAATAAATAATATATTTTTAATCATTAAATTAAATCAGATTATACAATCTTCTTTAACCTTAATAGTATCCAATAAATTTATTATATTATATATTATGAAACTAAGCAACATAATAACTTATTTTATGTATATCATTATTTATATTTCTGTGATGATAATAAATTATTATTATTTTTAGAATAAATTACAATTGAATTATATTTTAATAAAGGGATTAATTTGTTAGCAAAATAAAATATGAAAAATAAATTATTATGCAAAAGAAAAAAAATAGTGTAAGTTTTGGTATACTTGATTATAAATTATCCTTTAATAAAATAACAATAGCAAAGGCCCCATAAATTTTGTAGATTCCGGTTGGTATTATCCACTAGGGGTACTCGTGGCAGTAAATCGTTGGGACTCATATGTAGGCCCCACTCGGTCAGCTGATTGTTACACTTGGCAAAAATCTACCGACCGTACGAAAATTCAGTGGGTGAAATTATAATTATTCTACCTAAAGTAAAAGTAAATTTATTTAATTTTTTTTAAAAAGAAAATTATCTAATTTTTATATTTTATAATAATAAAATAATACTAATTTTGTTAATTATAATTTATAATAATATTTAGTTTAAACTAAATTATTTTTACATTAATTTAAGTAATTACTTTATTAAAAATAAAATATTATTTTATATAAAGTTTATTACTTTTATGATTTTATTATTATATAAATTTATTTTAATAATTATTTTATTTTTTATTTATTATTAAATTAATTATTATTAAATTATTTAAATGATAATTAGTAATAAAATAAAATGTATTTATAAAGATAAGTAATTATCTATAGAATTAAATTTAATTTATTAAAAAATTTTAATTAAGAAATTTAATTTAATTATAAAAAAATTAATTTATTAATAATTAAATTTATCATAAATGAATTTTGATTTAATAGTGTCGAGTGGATTTTAAAATCTGAATCGGATGTTAAAAAAAATCTTAAAATAAAAAAAAAAAATCTCAAAATAAGAGGAAAATGACGGGGACAACAACAGAAAAAAAAATATATTATTATTATTATTTTTTCCTTATAAAATGGTGTGCAGCAGTTTCGTTTCTCTCTACACAAAAACCAAACGCTCCTTCTTCACGTGTCTATCTCTCGCTTTTTCTGTTTCCTTCGGCTTCTTTCTTCCTCCATCATCATCATTTTCTTCTTCCCCTCTTCCTATTCATTTCATTCTTAAGCTCTGTTTATTTCTAGGCCAGAACTTGCAACGTATATCAACCTCTCTTTTATCTTTGACGGGTTGGTATTGGTATTTGAGTTCAGTGTATTTACAAATATTCTTTGCAAGAGAAATAGAGGTTTAAGGAAGGGTGAGAAATGGAGGGAAAGCAGTTGGCCTCGTCTTCTTCCTTCACTTCTGAACTTTTTGGCTCCACCTCCAAGGATTCTACATCTTCAACTGGGATTTTTGGCTCTATATTCGCACCTCCTTCTAAGGTATTAATTTTCTTTGAATCTTTAAGGCTTGAATCTTTTTTTTCTTCTTCAAAGAAAAGAAAATTATGGCATTCATGTGATGTTGGCGGGATATTCTACATTTCTTGACTTTTAATTTTAATAGAGGTGAATTCTTTGTCTATGAATTCTATAAATCACTTGTCCTGTTTAGGGGTTTAATGCGATTAAGATTCCATTTCTGTATTTTTTATGTTATTCTTTTGATTGCTGTTGACTATTGAGGTTTATCTGCTTGTTGGTTAAATACTGATAAGAGCAGTTGACGATAAGTCTGACAATGAGGCCTGACATGATTTTAATAAGTTCTAAGAATGGATAGCTACCCATTTTTTTAATTCTCTTCAACCACCCATAGGCAACTTGTTTTTGTGATATGAGAGAGAGAGAGAGAGAGAGAGAGAGAGAGATTTATTTGTTTGCAATTTATCACTTTGATGTTGGTTCAGGTGCTGGGGAGAGGTTTACTACGATCTGAAGTCTTTGGAAATAAACAAGATTCTGCAAATGAAGCTTGGAACACCAAACCTGGAGCTCCAGGTTTGAATAATAGATATAGATTAAATACCTTTTTATGTTTCCTTATAGCTTTATTGACATTTATAACATAATTTTACTGTTTCATTCACTATTATCCTAATTATTTTTGAAGGGAGCTTATTCTTGTGTTCTCAACCGCAATTGAATTAGTGACTAAGGTTGTTTAAAGCATCATTAGATATGTTGAAAGTAGTTAGAAAAAGTTGTTTATTATTTTAGTGTTATTATGGTTAAAACATAAATTTAATATTTAATTAATTTTTAATAGTAAAGTAAAGTAAAGGTAGCAATAAGTCTTTTTAGTCTCATTTTGTTTGGGGAGAAAGGTATGGTAGAGATAGTTTAGTAATCTTATGTTGTTTGGGTGGAAGGTATGTGCAAGTGAGGTTAAGTGTTTTTTTTTTTTTTTTTTTTTTTGTGAATATTAAGTGTAATATCTTTTTGTAGAGGAATATGTTTTAAAGTATGAAATTTTAAAATTTATAAAGTATAACTCGGAGAATAAAGTATTCTTTACCAGAACTTCCAAAACTCTCAAAACTCGCCAATTTGTGGTGTTAAAAAAATGATAGCTTTGGAGGCTTTGAAAACCTTTAAAAACCCATGAATAATCTTCTATCTTTTTGAAAAAAATCTTCCTCTCAAACAAGTGATCCATGTAACCATTGTTTTTTTTTTTTTTTTTTTAGTTTTTATGTACCCTTACTTTAAAAATTCATACTTAATCCTTACTTTACGTCCAAAATCTTGCTCCCAAACAAAGTTCACTAATATTGTATGCCACCTTTATTTTTGTAATTAAAATTTTCAGCACAAGGTAGTGCTAATCCACTCATTGAAGCCCAAAGGGCTTTTGCATGAAGGGGTGTAATAGGGAATGCATCGTAGAATGAAACCAACTCTTAAAGCTTTGGCATGAAGGGCATGTTACGGAGCATGTTATATCACGACTTTTATTGTTAGAAATTTAAGTTTATAGGTTGGGATGTATTTTAATAACTATGTTATTATATATTATGCTGTTTTAATCAGTAGTTCAGCTTAAACCTATGATCTTTACCCAATTTTCATCTCCATTAACACCTTGATTCATCTGAGTCGTCCTGTTGTATTTTCAGATGACACTTCTAAAAGCAACAAGGGTGAAGGTCAGAACATGCCAAGTAGAGATGTAAGTTCCCTTTATCAGGAACAAAGAGTACAACCATGCCATCTGAGTTCGTCAATCTATTATGGTGGTCAAGACATCTATCATCATCCCCAGAATAGCCAGAGCTCTAGTATGACCTCAATGGTGAGTTTAAATTAGTGCAAAACTATATATATATATATATATATATATATATATATATATTTTTTTTTTTTCCTTGAAGCTCCCCGTATGCACAGCACAATTCATCTTATTTGAATGCCAAACTAGAAATCTACTCTGTTTTTCCTCGTAAGAAACTATGAAATGAAATTATAGTTTGGTGAGGCTTTTTTTTTTTTTTTTTGTTTCCTTTCCTTTTCAAATATGTGATTTGAGATGCAAAACTTTTCTCATCTAGCAGTAGAGAAGAGGTTTCATCAATCATATTGTTTTTTTTTTTTTTTCCTCTGAAAATCATATTGTATTTAGGAGTTTAGTTTAGTTTAGTTTAGTTTAACATCAGGGTAAATATAGGGATGAAAGATTTAAATTTGATTGAATGAACTAGGTGGACTCTTCCTTGTATTTCTGCACAAATCCTGTTTTGTTCCGCTGGACAAGAGGAAATATTGGATGCATCATTAGTGTTGGTCTGCTATGCATCATCATATCATTATTAGCTTGCAGTCTAAAAACTGAGTAATTTTTTGATAATTGCTATTTCTATTCTCTCATCAGTTCAACAAAGATGGGGCAGAAGATGACTCTGGAAGTGCTTCAAGAGGAAACTGGTGGCAGGGTACGATTATGTGATTATGATATAACACCATGGATAGGACTTCAGAGAAATTTCCGTACTTCACTGACATCTTTGTTTATTTTTTCCCCCTTCAGGGTCTCTCTACTACTAAAATGTCACCTGCCATGACATATGATCACCTAGGTATTTATTTCTTAAAAGACGCCTGGGAGTAGATATTTTTCAAAGGGGTTTGAGACTTCCTTTTTCTTTTTTATATATGCCTAAGGTATAAACATGCTCGAGCTTCATATGTATGATGATGCTCCCACCTCTTCGGTTGGCTTTCTTTTAGTTATAGAGATCATATAGGTTAAAAGACTTTATTGAGTTCATGCCATTGTTGGGACTGCCATGTACTTCATAATATTTGTTCTTTGAATTATTGATGATTAACTTTATAATGATCTCTTGCCATATACATTGGTCGGAGTTTCCTAGTTTTTGCAATGAGTTGGGCTTTTTGAGGTGTGATGGAATAGAAACTGGTACGCCTATGCCTCGAAGATTTTAATGCTCTGTTTCTGTTGAATCACATAACTGGCTATGATTATTAACAGTTAGAAGAAAACGTAATTGAAGTTATCTGATTTGAAGCCACAAGCAGCTGCATGAATCCCATTGGACATTATTTTGCTATTTGTGTATTACATAGTTTTTTTCTTTTGAAAAAAAATGGTCTGTCACGTTCTCTTTTTTCCCTTCTTTCATCCTAGGTCCTCATAACAACTTATTGCTTTGCAGGTAATAGATAAAATGGGGCAGCACCTCAGTTTACCTTTCTTTACGTGGAAGATGTGAAGTAGCAGGCAGACCATAGCAGATGGGCGGTTTTCCTTCATCTAAATGTATACTTGTATGAAAAATTAACATGCCTGTATTTTTTTTTTTTTTAACATAAAAGATGTTTGGTTTAGGAGCTTGTAAGGATGGATACATTGCATGCACTCCCTCTTCTCACCCTTATCTTACCTAAAACTGTAAATATGAACAAGTTTAAATTTTGGATAGATTTGTTCTGCCTCTAAAATCCCCCTTTGCAGTGAACTTTGTGGTCACTCTGGAAACTGTAAGGTTGGTTCAAAGAATCCGAAATTGAAAGATTTCCAATTGAGTTTCTTATATATAGGACGAACTTCCATTATCAGGATAGAGCATAAAGATTCTTTCACATGATCCTCACTTCCTCAGTTTGTTTCTGGAAATTCAAATGCATAATTTTTCTTGGATTTCTATTATCTTTTGACTTTGACAAAAGTACCCTGTCTCGCGAAGCTACTAATGCGACGATGATATTTTAATCCGAGTCTTATGAGGCTCGTTTTCTTGTGAACATTGGAAGCCATGTAGATGATATTTTGTGAGTGGTCAAAACATTTTGGTCACTGGGATGCATGGATATTCAAGAAAGCTCCTGGTCGACATCGTCACGAAGTCTTACCTCATCTTAGGGCCTCGTTCCAGTAACTGGTTCGGACTTGCAGACAGTCTTCGTGGGCGTGGTCCCGTGTCAGAATTATCTTGCACTGTGTTTTCGCGTTCAAACAGTCCTGTCAATGTCTTATCGTGAGTTTGACATCAAATGCCCTGCTTGCTTTGTATTCCCTATCAGAAATGTGATCCACAGATTTGATGCAGTCCTTTTCCATGGTCGTGTGGGACGATGCCTTTCAAAAGTTGGAGAAAGGCTCGGCAGTTGAAGAAG
Organism: Hevea brasiliensis; assembly: GCF_030052815.1. Taxonomy (NCBI): domain Eukaryota; kingdom Viridiplantae; phylum Streptophyta; class Magnoliopsida; order Malpighiales; family Euphorbiaceae; genus Hevea; species Hevea brasiliensis. The sequence goes on along the minus strand of NC_079497.1, from coordinate 14,346,799 downwards.
ATTTCTAAGCCGTGCGCAAAAGATCCTGCAGACATACTTTTAGTAAAGCTGAATCTGATTGCGATATTCTTCCATTTGAATGTTGCCGACACATACTAAAGTATTTGTGGTTTGGAACACCGAGTTCTAAGCTAGTTAACTGTTAGATTTTTCAAGGATAATTAATGAGATGTGGTTTCATGGTACTGGAGTTATTTTTAAGGTTTCTTGAAGATATTATAAGTGCAGGGAATATTAAAAAGATCGGCAGATAAAGTTGCTGAACATTTATTCAGGATGGATACATTCAAGCTGCTTGCATTTTATTAAAAAGAGAAGACTAGTACAATCTAGTTGCTAGTTGCTACTAGCCTCTTCACATGTGGCTACCAGCATTCAAGTACTTCATTTTGGGCTTATTCTGCAGGATATCCAATCATGGAAGTGTATAAGCTGCAAAAAAAAAAAACCAGCAATTGTGAGCTTAGCTGAATAGTGATCTATAGGTAGAAATGAATGACCATAAATAATTGAGGAAGCATAAATGCTACCAACCTCCACACTTGTAACCCACGGGACGGTTAGGAATGTTGCATCGCTTGGGGATGGTAATGGCAATTTCAGGCTTGATTCCAGATTCCTTGGCAGTGTTTGAAAGCATCACAGCACAAAGACAGCTTGGGTTCTGGCCAATACTCTTCACCTGAAGGCAGCAGCTATCTGACACAGCAGCATTCTCATTTTGTGCTGCCTCTGCACAAGGAGCTAACTTAAGTGCTTCCTTATCTGGAGAAGATTTTCCACATTCTCCAGCCCCTTGAACCCCTCCAGCAATGCTCACAAGCACAAACAAGCCCAAAAGGCAGAACAACTTTAGTGAAGCCTCCATTTATGTGTAATATAAGAATCCTCTCTGCTAATTTGGGATGCAAAAACTCTCCCTCTATGGACAGCTTTTATACTGTAAGAAGAGCGACGAAGGCGCTTGCAACTTCTGCCCACTAATTATAATGGAGGTAGCACTAACGAAACAAATAAGAGACGCACATATATTGTTGCAGCACTTGCTTTAGCAAATTTGCAGTTGGCATCATTTACTACTTCTTTGCCTTATCAAGGTTGGTGTCTCCACTAAAATATCATCCTGTTCTTTCCAATTATAAACAGATGTTATCCTCTCAGTGAGGATCTGTATTTTAAAAGAGTTCAATATCCAGCCATCACAGTTGTTCTTTAAAACTCCATTGCCATAAACAGAAACAGACAGCTTCTTCCAATAAAGCTTCCATTTTGTGAGGAGACGTGTAACCAACTTTGAGCCAACCACCACAGACCTCGCGCTGTTCAGAAAATATTTGGGATTTGGCTACGTTGGGCTCTTGTAATGCCAAGCTATTCATTTCAAGCATAGATGAGTAACTGGGGGAGGTGTATGAGTAACTGGGGGAGGTGTTAGATGTCTTCTATAATTACTTTAATTTTAATTTATTTTATCTTTATTTTAAATAATTTATCATTGAATTAGACGTAAGCAATTCATTTAATATTAGTTACCAATAAAATAATACTTACTTTATAAAAAATAAAGTTACCATAAAAATTCACAAGTAAAAATATGACGTAACAATTATGTATTGCTCAAAGTGTAAAGCACTCAAAATATTTAAAAGCGTAGTTTGCAGGGAAGCCATTCTGTTAGCTGTTATGCTCACACACAACTTCAAGGAACAGACATGCTCCTTATCATTCGTTGGTGGTAATTCAAGCTCTTCAAGGGAAATCACCCCAGCTGATATTCAGACAGTTATTGAGGATGTACACTGCCTTGCAAGGCAGCTGAATTCAGTCTCTTTATTCTACTGTAAAACGAACTGGGAATTCAGCAGTCCACTCCTATGAATTAGGCCTTGGCCTAGCCCAACGCACTAACCTCATAGATTTTTTTTCCCTGAAAGGAACCTGGCAATCATATTTTGAGGAAATGGAAAAGAAAAAATATCGTTAAAAAAATATCAACTTCGCCGTTGCCGGGGATCGAACCCGGGTCGCCCGCGTGACAGGCGGGAATACTCACCACTATACTACAACGACCGACTTATGAAACGCATTGCCTTATGGCTAAATTACATAGATTGTGAGTCACTGATTTCGCTAATTGCAAAATATCTTTCTGACATCGTATCAATGATTTGAAGTTTTTTTTTTTTTTTGAGCTAACATGATTTGAAGTTATGTGAATAGAAGTGGGAAAGAAAAAAAAAATTGCAAAACCAGGGAATCGGGGCAACAAATTTAACTTGTTTTATATTTATCTTTATGTCTACGGCACTATTCTATGAGGCGTGGGCACTTGGTCTAGTGCTATGATTATCGCTTAGGGTGCGAGACGTCCCGAGTTCAATTCTCGGAATGCCCCAACAAACAGATTCATATGAATATTTTCTAACCTTTTTCTGCCTTTTTCTGTTTTCTGGACAGTGCTAAGTTGAAATGAGAAATTTTTTATATGAATGTGAAGCAATCAACTCATTATCATAACAGACACCTCGTTACAAAGATCTAAAATCAACTTCCTACATGAAAAGCCAGCCTAATTCATCATATACATCAGATGATCCACTCTCGAAGCTCATTCCCCCACAACTAAATCTTCTACTGGAGAACCAATTGAGCTGACTGCTTCTTTTATAAAATCAAAAGATTCAACTCCACTTTGAGATGCTGATGCTTTTCGAGTTGTGTAATCTGTTCCTTCAGCTGGATTGTGACAATCCTTGCTGTTTCTATCAATACTGAGATAATCTGTCAGCACCTTCTTCACTCCCAAACCTCGCTGCTGAGGAATTTTGCTGCTAGTCATGAATGGAGATCTGTCACCCTTTGCAGGGCTAACTAGATGCCCTGGTGAAAAGCTAGGTGTGGCGTATGCTGTTTTGTATGGACTGCCCGAGACTGGAACCGAATATGGAATTGAAACACTTTTTGGAGCAATCACACTAACTTTAGAGATTGATGAGAATTGATCTGCATGCTTAGTCAAATGACTCAAATCATCCACATAAAGCAGATCATCCATCCGTGCTACAACATTGAATGCCAAGCTCTCCAAAACTCTTGAGTAGCTCTCCAAAATGGACTTCCCAACATCCTATATGACAGTAAAACTTGATTGCTTGATCATGACATTCAAATTGAAAGCTATTCATGAGAATAAAATTTTTGAATAAGATAAGAAATGCAAACTAACCTTGTTATGCTGTATTTTGCTCATATCTAAAGTTGTCTGTGGAAGGCCAGGGAACCGCTGCTTCAAGTAAAGCAGAAGGCTCTCTGCTCGATCAGCCAGCAATTCTCTCTCCTCTGCGTCAGTCATCAGCTCCTTTACTAATTCCCATGATGACTTTGAACTGAACCGAGTTGCATTACTAGCAGGTTTAGAGTTGATTCTTTTGCGCCACGCATAGATCGAGGCCTCCACTCTATTCGCCAGTTCTATAGCCTGATGTTACATGGACAAGTCAAGGCAATCAAGCAGACATTCTGAAGAAAACTGATCTGATGAAATATACCGATAAATGAGGTCCCCTAAGCTGGCTTTTCCATTCTGAAAACAAGGCCAGGACAATAACGAATTTTAACAACCATCTTTTTTGTAATTGTAACACCATTCACACAATGAGGATGCAATTCATACCTTTGGAAGGGCCTCTAAGTATGATTCAGGGACTTCCATATCAGCTAAAGCAATGCTATTGATAGCCATTGCAGCTTTCAATATTTGGTTTGCACAATCACGTTTGTGCTGCAACTGCTTTCTTGAATTTTCATGGAGGCCACAAGGAGGGACCCAAGGTACTGGTAGCCACCACTTTTCCTCTTGGCGCTGAAAGGTTCTTCGGAAAGATGATGACCCATCAGCATCCAAGGCTAAGATCCCTTGGTCAACATACCAGAACTCTGCATTGTCAAAGCTATCAAATATCTCCTGCAAAAAGAAAATGTATCATAACTGACTTATAGTAATTTAGCATTTTATGAACTAAGTAATGATAGTGAATCTTACAAGAAGCATGTTATCTAATTTGTGCAGAGCTGGAAGGTTTATGTAGAGATCTGACTGTGGTCTGCAAGTCATGACCTGAATCACAGCGTAAAAAGCCAACAACATTCAAGAAATCATTCATCTATTTGAGCTCAGAAAGGATAAAACTTTTTCTTCTGCTCGTTGCCAGAAATATTTTCACTATTCATAATCATTCCTGAGTCATAAGAAGGAATAGTTACTTTTTGAACATTTGTGGGAATAAACAGGCTCCATGTTATACATAGGGTTTCCAATTATTACTGCTATCAATTGAACAATCTTAGAACTTGGATTACTTAATTCTTTCTATTTTTCACCAGCACTTTGCAATGTTTTCCTCCATTTGTCCTAGGTGGCCGCCTGAGACCTAGGAATAATGAATTTGCATTTTGCAGTAAAATTTCAAAAAAATCAACAGGCCAACTCAATTTGCATATTTGATACTCAGATTTGCTAGCATTAAACATAAAGATTATTCCATGCAATGTAATGGTTGGCCACAATGGGGTGCTAATAAAAAGAAACAGCACTTTGAAGGATTATCAATTGAACAATCTTAGAACTTTGATTACTCAATTATTTCTATTTTCACCAGCACTTTGCAATGTTTTCCTCCATTTGTCCTAGGTGGCCGCCTAAGACCTAGAAATAATGAATTTGCATTTTGCAGTAAAATTTAAAATAAATCAACAGGCCAACTCAATTGGCATATTTGATACTCAGATTTGCTAGCAATAAACATAAAGATTATTCCATGCAATGTAATGGTTGGCCACAATGGGGCGTTAATGAAAAGAAACAGTACTTTGAAGGATTACATTCTAAAAATTAATGTGCCAACACACAGGCAAGCATAGAGGTATACCTCAAGCTTACTTCCATCTGGAAATGTCTGCCAAGAGGGTATCAACTCAACAATGTGATCGCTCACACAGAGAAGCCATTCCATCTCTCTTCGCCACATTGCTTTCTTCTCAGGAGGTAGAGGCTCTAACCTCCATAGTTGGCCAAAGAGGGTAGCTACATGTATAAAACCATTACTGATTAATATGAAAAACAATTCCTTGACAAATCAACGAGTCAAACAATCAAATAGAAAATGTAGATACCAGATAGATTAGTAATGGCATTTGAAATAGCCAATGCTGTGCAAACTCCATTCCCGCAGCCTGACATGTCTTCTCCAAGAAGCAATTTGGAAAACCTTTCCTTCATCATCTCAATCTCTATAACCCCATAAAACCAGAGTCATATCATCAAACATGTTAACATGAACTTCAAAATACATAATACGAGTGTAGAAGAAGGAAGGAATTAACACCTGAAATTGAAGACCCCTTTTTCTCTAACTTCATATCGTCCAAATGTAGATTCTCTCCTTCCTCAGTAGCACCATTGCTACTTGTGCAATCAGGTACTTCTTGTTTCTGTATAGGCCAACCCAATGAAGGAGGTGAAGATGACTCCTCTTCAGAGCTACTATGGCTCTGCGTCAAAAAATCAGAGCTTGAACTGCTCTCTCTACCCTTTTCTTCAATCAAATTCCCAAATGTCCGCACTTCACCTCCATTTTCATCGAAGGTTTCATTTATCTCTTGAATACCTTCTTTATTCTTCTCAATAAAACCCTCCATTGTCACTACCATACCCGTAAACTGTAAGCTTTTCAAGAAAATCCCATTTGAGAATGGAGCTTTGTTATATAAGTTCCACAGAGATTTTGAGAACCCAAGACCAAATAGAGAAAATTGTGTTTGGGGCTGTTGGAGCATCTAAGCTTGTCTAATGGAACACAAAGCTTAAGAAGGTAATGTTGCTGTTCATGCTGTCGGGTAGTTTCTTTCTTCTTGTTGGGTGAAAGCTCTATCCATTCCACAGGTTCTCAACCATGTCTACTTTGCGTGGGGCAAAAGGGAGACCACCCCAAAAAAAAAAAAGAAAAAAAAAAATTCCTTTTCCTCTTTTTTTATTTAAAAATTGCTGGTACGAATTTGGAAAGGGACTTCACATTCTTTAATTCTCATATCATGTGATTGTGAGGGAGTGAAGCTAGTATTTAATTTTTTTTTTTTTAATTTGTAATCACATAGTTCTTGAAACTTAATGATGTTAACAGATTAATTTATTCAAATTAACCATTAATTTTATTAATTTTATTAACTTATTTTTCATTTAAAATAATTTAAACTCTGTTTATTTCATATAAAATATTTTTAAAAAATATCGTTTATATTTTTAATATTTTAAACACTTAAAAAAATATCAAGAATCGATTATATTTTTCATATTATATCCTCTTTTCTCATAGACTATAAAATGATTAATTATTTATTTTTTTCTTATTCTATATATTTTATTTCTATAAATTATTTATTTTTATTTATTTTATTTTTATTTTATGTGTATATGTTATTGTATTTTATATGTTATTGTTTATTATTGCTCTTGTTTTTTTCTTTGGTTTTTTAATTCTATTTCTAAATAGAATAAAAAAATTCTATTTATATTCAAATTATAAATATATTTTTTTTTAATTTTCAATTTAAAATTTCATTTTTAAGTAAAATTACTTTTCCTTTTGAAAAGACTAAGTTATTTTCTATTTTATAAATTTTAATAATCTTATTAAAATATGAAAACCCTTACATATATATAATATAAATACTATTATTAATTTAATATTTCAATTAAATGATAAAAAATATTTTTATAAAATATATTTTTATTATAATCAAAAGATAACATTTTAGATTTACTTTTTTAATCTGTAAACACTAAATACTAATTTAAAATCCGTTACTCAACAAAGCTAACTATTTGAGTTTTTCTAACAATTAAATTAAATTAAATTATGCTTATTATTTAACAAAAAATTAAATTAGTTCCTCATGAATGATTAGTTATCGAATGTTATCAAATCAGAATTCAAATCTCACCAATATAATTTTCTCTTCCACGTCCAAAAAAATTATTGAGTATTACAAATGAGTAACATGTACCCAAAACTACGTGTAAATGAATCAAATAGATGGATAAGTAGAAAGAAAATTGCCATAGAAAAGGCGCGTGACCTGGTTGAGGTTTGCAAGTTCGTCGAGTGTGTTTAGATATTGATTTTTTGAGATTTCATATCTAATGTAGAGTGTACGTGTGTGTAAATTATATATGAATAAGGATTTTATTAAAATTGTTATAATTTTAATAATAATTTATTTTTATTATTAATTTATATGTGTATGTATTTTATTTAAAAAAACATGTATAAAAGAGAAACCAATATGAAAAAAATACCTGTACTTAAAACAAGGACTATGAAAAAGAAGAAGGAACCAACAAACAATGCAAGCAAAATAGAAGCATTTGCATTTCTTGTAACTAACAGTACACCACAAGGACATTAGAGTTGCAGTTGACATTATAAAACAACAACAACAACACAATTTCTTTAGCATCTGTAAATGTCCACAATGACAATCTCCTTTTTCTTTTTAGCTTTCCTTGCAAGGCTTTTTTTAACAAGTTTTATACAGAAATTCCTCAGTAGAATCGTGCACAATGATTTTGCCGGTTGTTCCAACTGAAACCTTCGAACGGCAACCACCGGTCGGGTTGGTGTTGACTGCTAATTAATATGAAAACCCATCAAGGGAAAGGGAAAAGCTTACACCAAATACTTCATGTCCAAGCTCCGCTAAGTAAAAGCTACGCCATTTCACTTTTATTTTAAAAGGTAATTTATTATTTGATTTTTGATTTTTAATTGATATTATGATTTAGTTTTATATTTTAAAAATTAAATAATTAAGTCACCCATTTATATTTTCATCTATTTACGTAAGTGAAAAGATAAATATATCATTTATTCAATTATAGAAAATTTATTATTTGATTCCTGAATTTTAGCTAATATTAAAATTTAATCCCCATAATTTAAAAATTGAACAATTTAATTCCTATATTTGATCATTGCTGAAATTATTAAAACTGTCCTATTAAACACAACTAAGAAAAGCAACTCATATTTGGACGATAAATTTTTACTAAATAAATAATTAAATCAAAATATTAATATTTTTAGTAGAAGGTTAAATAATGAAGAATTAAATGTTCGTATAAATTTTAATGGGTAATTATTAATCTAGTAACTCAAAATTAATATTCAACTAATTATGAGAGTATAAATTTTAATAAGATGAAAAATGAATATAGTCTCTTTAAGTATTAAACAACATTAGTAAGTTAAAAATTACATGATAATAATTATTTTTTTATTAATTTCTTACCAAATGTCTCATTAATTATTAAACTAAACTTAAAATTTTCATTAAAAAAATACTTTTTTATGAGAAAAAAAAATTTTAATTTTATGAACCTCTTATATAAACATTGATGTGATGGATTGAAAAATATAGGTTTTGAACATTTTCAATTTTATTTTAGAAAATTATGAATTTTCTTAAATATAAAATTATAATTTTGAAAGTTAAAAAGAATTCCATTATCTTATAAAATTTTTTACCAAACGGGGTGCCCTGTAGACAAGACAGAATAATGGGCATGGTGTTCCCAGGCCATTGACCCATTGACCAGAGAATTGAACAATCAAAACAATAAGTCAAAATGGTTGGGCCCGACTGAGCCTGAATGTAAGAAAAAAAAATGAACCTGATCCATATGTAGCTTAGCCCATGGTTGGATAATTTAATATATCATAAAATATGATAACTTTTATTTTATAATTTAAAAAATATTTTTAATCAATTAAAAAATATATAAAAATTTTAATTATTACTTATCTTAAATATTATGATATCAATTTTTTTAATTTAAAATTTAATGTGCAATTCATTATCTCTAAAATGTAATTTAAAATATTTTTTTTTATCAAAATGGTTTTAAATTGTATCCACAATAATTATAACTACTTGTACCCTTATAACAAATATGTAAGTATCAAAATTTGTATTCAAATAAGTAATATGTCTTTAGTTACTGAATAAAATTAAACTAGACAACTAAAAATATGTTTATATTTTCATAACCTTGCAAAAAAAAATATGTTGATTTTATAAATTTTTTTATAACCTATGTGTTGGCTTTTTTTTTTAAGGAGTATATGCTGGCTTATTATTGCTCCAATTTGAGTAATTTTGGTATAGCTCATTCTTAATTTCATTATATCTTAGTGAACTAATTGTGCTATTAACTTTGTTGCATAACTATTCATTTTTTTTAAATTAAAATGAATTTATGTAAACTTTTGATAGCTTTGACTATTTTATGGTACATTTAATTTTAGGGACAGATACTACTGTTTAAGTTCTTATGCACTATTTTGATTGTTAAGAGTATAAAAGAGCCAACTTTTTTTCTATGTTTCAACAAAATCTTAATTTGAATAGCATAACTTAAGTGTACACATACATTGATCTTTCAATTTATTGCGTTAAAGTAGGTATATCATACTGCCTTGAAAATTCTTATGTTTCAAAACTTAATAATTAAAAAAAATTCAATTCTTTTAGTTTTTAAAAAAAATAAAAATTGTGCTAAAAATAATATAACTATTTGAGAATATGGTATCTATGGAACTACAATGCAGACCACTTTGCAATGGTCAACCCTTAAAGCGAGACACATCATGAGCTGTGTGTGCACACATTCACGTGTTGATGATTATCTGCGTAGTTTATTTGGGTTTGAGCTCTGTGAAAAAGCTTGGCTTAGTTTTAGCCTTCCGATTGCTATTATTGTCCTCTGTTTTGTGGTTTCTTGTGCAGCCTTTTATGGGGTAGGCACGGTAGAATAGTGCTTTTATAGCGGAGACACAGAGGATGGTGGTGGCAAGATGATAGTTGTTTTCTTCTTCTTTAGCTAGGGTTTTTATGTTTTAGGCTCGTGGGTTTTTCTATTAAGTTTTGGGCTTGGATCTAGTTGGGCCTTATACTTTTTGCTTCTCTAGGATATTATTTTTACTCGAGCCTTTTTAAATAATGAATATTTCTATCTTTTCAAAAAAAAAAAAAACATATAAATTCTTTTCTTACAAATATTGTTTTTTAAAAAAAAAAAGAATATTATTCTTAAATGTAAGTTAGAAAACAAACATTTTTTTTGAAATCAGTTGGCTCACTTGTTATTCACTTACTCCCTTCCCTCGTTTCCTTCTCTTCTCTTCTTTCTCTCTTAAACTCTCCCTCTTCATCTCTTCAAATCTTATTCTTTTGTCTTCTATTGGATATTGAGTTCTTTGTTCTTTTTTTTTTTTCATTTTCATTTCTATGTTTTGATTTGTTTTCTCCTTTTTCTTTGCATTTTCAATTGCGTTTTTGCTTGTTCAAAAACTTTGACCATAGTATTTTGTCTTCTTCATATTGATTATGATGTCAATGTGGGTGAGGTAATGCAAGCAAAACTTAAAGGAAAAAAAATTATTTTTTGCTTCCTAAGCCTATGAATATTTGCCTCCTTCTGGGTAGCTCCCTTCCCTTGTATTTCTTCAAATATGAGACATGGAAGCAATGGTAGATTTAAGGGGGCTAGCAAGGGCCATGGCCCCCCTAACAAAAAAAATTTTCTAAGGACCTATGTTTGTATGAATTAATGATGCCCCCTTAAATGGATTGATGTTGCCCCCTAGATTAGATTATATTTTTTTTTTTCTTTTTTTTAATATTCAAATGCAATTATTCTTTAAAATCTTAGGCCTATTTTATAATTCCAATTCATAATTAAATAAACTTTTCAGCCCATTAAAATAACCAGCCCATCCAAGTTAACAATTTCATTCTACTTTTTTATTTTCATTCTATTCTATGATTAAAATTGATAATTTCATTTAATAGGGCATTTATTAAGTTTTGATATTTAGTATAGATAGATGGAAATTTGATAAAATTTTTTATTAATTTTTAAGTAATTTTGTATTATTTTTGTAATTGTATTTATGTGCAAATTGTGAATTTATAAAATTTTTTATACAATTTTAAGTTTCACTTTTGTAGTCATGTGTATGTTTAAATTGCGAACTAATAAAATTTTAAGTTAGTAAAATGAAGACATTAACATTATAAGCAAAAATAAAATAAAATAAAACTATCAATGTGTGTTTTATGAAAAGTATGAAATTTGCTCTGATCGAGAGAGTGCGGATAATTATCGATATTAGTTTTTGTATTGAGCCTAGAGTTGCGTCCACGAAGATGGTTTAAGCCATTTTGTCTTGGCTTCTCCTTATTTTATATATTCTTCATTTTACTTTTTTATTTTCGATATAGAACGCTAATACTCTCCCCTCAAATGCGATGGGACAGGACTTAAATTTTTTTAGGTCCAGTTGTTACTTAAATAGTATGTGGTGGTCCATCTAGAGTTTGGCTTCTTCTTTGTCGCTTTGACTATAAGTCTAGTTCTTTTGCAAGCCTATGGATCCACCTAGTTCTAGTTCATTGCGGTATTGCCCATCATACTTTTTTTTTTTCCTAGCTCACGAATTGTGGCCTGCTATGATACCATGTGAAATTTGCTCTGATCCAAGGAGTGCGGATGACTATCGGCATTGGTTTTTGTATTAAGTTTAGAGTTGCTTGTACCAAAATAGTTTAAGCCAATCTGACTTGGCTTTTAAGTATCAAAATAAAAAGGTAGATTCCCCCAACTTTTTTTTTTTAACTTATGAACTTAACTTATAAATTCAAGAATTATTATAGACAAATAAGTCAATTTATTTTTAAAATTTATAAATTAAGACAAATATCATCTGATTTTAATTAAAAGTGACTACTTAATTTTTAGAAGGAGAATAAAATTATAAGATTTTTACATCTTTAATGTCAAATTTTGATTCTGCCACTACGTCGGGAGTTCATTGTTTCTCCCTTACGTAATCATCACCACCAACAGCAAAAGACTCATCTTTTAATTACTAAGAATGAGTTTCCTCTCATGTGGTATATAACACTTGCCTCATGTTTCATTTGTTGAGAAACCTCATCTATCTTTAACTTCAATTGAAAAAAGTGCAATTCCAATGTGATTTCTCTTCAAGACAATATTATTGCTTTTTCAATTACGGTGATTATTCTTTATTCTTTGAAATAAGAAGAACATTGGAGAAAAGAGAAGGGGACAATGGCAAGAAACAAACAGAGAAAAAAAGTATATTTTTTAATTAATAATAATAAAATAATAAAATAAAGTTAAATTCCACATTAGCATTATTTTTTTATTCAATTGCCTTTAAGCACACGCACTTACAATAGTCGCTTATAAGGTGAAATTATATTTTAATTATTATAAAATTATTTATAATATATAAATATATGAAGGGGATATTGAGTTTATAAAAAAATATCTTTTATGATTTATATTATTTATAAAAATATTAATAAAAAAAAGTATCTACAGTGTATTTATTACTAATAATATACATTAATAAAATTGAGTTCAAATCAATTTGTCACGAATTACCTTAGCAACAATGTAATATAAGCAATGTAATATAAGCAATGAAAAGTTGTTTTATACAAATTCGTTATTAATAATTTTTACCAATAATATCAACACTAAATCTATAAATAATTTTAATTTTTAATATTACTATAATTAATACAAATTAAAAATTTAATATTATTTTAGTAGTAATTCAACTTACACCGATAATTATATTATAATTATATATTCTTAATTTTATAAGTATCATTAATTCATTAAAATTATTTAATTTATTATAATAAAATTAATAAATAATTTTAAACGCCAAGTTTCACTTTTACTAATTTATTAATTTTTTTAATTTTTCTCAATATTTATAAATTTATAATATTAAATTATATATTTGTAATTAAAAAAATAACTATTTATAACATTATTATAAAATTATTATTAAAATTAATTATTTAATTAAATAAAATTTTATACTTATATCATTAAATATGAATTTCTAATTCTATTCAATGTCAAATATTTTATTTATTATAAATTTGTAACTTTTTAAAAAATATATATTAATAATGGATAAATTTTTACATTTAAATAATTTTTTTTAATATGACCCAAGCCTAATTAACTTTGGCATATAATATATATTTTTTCTTTAATCATTATATTTTTGTGTGTCTTTTTTTTTTCAATGGGCAAAATCTAGTTTTTGTATGTAACAAGTGTCATTTTTATAAGGGTTGTTGCATATGAATGTGATCACTGGAATTCTATTATTATTGCAAAATCAATTGAAAATATGGACGCGAGTAGGGTACTTAAGAAAATCACCTTAATTAATTACTCGAATTTGAACTTGAACTTGATTGATATTCTCAATACTTAAATCTGTTCCAAATTCAATTAAAATTTATTTTTAACTATCTAAACTCATCTCAAACCTGATTATTTTCACTCAAACCTGATTATTTTCAAAGCAGTTTGATTTTATATATTTTTAATTAATTATCTACATAATTTTTTCTATTAATAATTTATATTGTAAAAATTTAATAATTCTATAAAATATCTAAATTCTGTTTATTTAAAATATACTATATAAAAATTTATAATTATTATTATAAAAAAACATATATTTTATGTTTAATTAATTATTTATATAAATAGATTCGAGTAACAGATATCTAATATACAAAACCTGAATTTAATCCAAACCCAACATAGATATTATTTCTCAAACTCAATTATATACTACGTAAAACTATCTTATTAGGGTTTAGTTAGATTGGATATCCACAAATACTCGACCTATAGCTACCCTAAATGAAACTGATATCCTTAAAAATTCATTAATATTAATATAAGCTAAAATAAATTGATTTTTTGTTCCTTATGTTTAATATTGATACATCCAATAATATTTGGGATGATTAATATAATTTTTATATAAAAATGTGCATTTTAAATATGATTGTATGAGAATTTAATTTATTTAAAATATATATTTTATGTTTAATTAATTATTTATATAAACAGATTCGAGTAACAGATATCTAATATACAAAACCTGAATTTAATTCAAACCCAACATAGGTATTATTTCTCAAACCCGATTATATACTACGCAAAACTATCTTATTAGGGTTTAGTTAGATTGGATATCCACAAATACTCGACCTGTTGCTACCCTAAATGAACTGATATCGTTACAAATTTATTAATATTAATATAAACTAAAATAGATTGATTTTCTGTTCCTTTTGTTTAATATTGATGCATCCAATAATATTTGAGATGATTAATATAATTTTTATCTAAAAATGTGCATTTTAAATATGATTGTATGAGAATTTAATTTTCTTGGGTCTACTTAATTTAAATGTAGATTAATTATAATTTATTAGTATCTTTATATACGTGAACATATTTTTAATTTTTTAATTTATTAGTCAATCTTAACTAAATTTTTGGTTTTGAATATGAGATTTATAAGGAAACTTAATTATATTTTTTTTTATATATTTATATAAAAAGTTATTCTCCTTTAAGTTATTATATTTTAAATTTTTAAAATATAATAAAAAAGAGAGAAGATATGAAAAAAAAATAATTTAATTACTTGAATGTATTATTATATAATTAATTATTAAGAAATAGTTAAAAAGGCATGATTAGATTTAGATTTATATTTAAATTTTAATCCATAATGTATTTATTATATATATAATATAATTTATAATTTAAAAAATAAAAATATTTATTAAATATATTAAATAATTTATATATTAAATAAGTTTTAAAATTATTTACATTCAACAATGTGACAAATAAAATTTCAAATTATCAATATGATGAAAGTGAAAATTTTTGTATTAATAATACATTAAACTATAAAATATATTTTAAAAATTATTTTCTTTAATTTTATAAAAATTTTTCTTTCACATTAATCCTTCCATCCATTCTCATTATCATTATGCAAATTAATATTATTTTAAATTATAAAAAATAAAATTTATATTAATTAAATTTATTATTTTTCTAAAAAGTAAAATAACAAAATTTAATTCAATAAAATAATTTATTTTAATTTTTAAATATTTTCACCATCTATATTTTAAAAAACTTATAATTTCATTTTTTCATTATATTACATTAATTTTTTTATTATATTACATTTAAATTTATAATTAAATTAATATTATACGTAAACAATATAATTCACTAAAAATGTTAATTTTTATATTGATAAATATTTTGATTTATATAATTAATTAAAATGACATTAAATTAATATTTAATTTAAATAATTAAATATAATATTTATAATATTATATTATATAAAAAATTATATAAAAAATCAAAATTCACGTTTGAAGAAAAAATTAGTAAATTTAAAAAGTGCCACAGTCCATAGGTTTTTAAAAGGATATGAAATGTAATAAACTAAAATACATAAATTTAAAAGTGAAAAAATGCATTTGTCATATATCAATTACTAAAAGCTATAATTGAATATGATGATGGAGATGACAAATTTTTTTACTTTTTGACGTTAAGTGATGAATAAGTCGCACACAGACAATCATGATAGCCCATGTGTTTCCGCACTATGGACGGGTTATGGTGGCGATCTCGAAAACATGAAACCTGACTGAATTTTTATTAAATGAAAACCGGACCGCCGCGGCCGCTGCCAAATACCTTACTTTTAAATAGTTCAAAATATATAAAACAAGCAATTAAACAAAAAAACACAAAGCCATGATCATCCATCGCCATCATCAACCAAACAGCACAGAGCCCAACACAGAATTAACATGGCCATTCATCAATTATCCTTCACAATGGTCACTGGGCAAGAAGCATGGGTCATCACATATGTGCTCACACTTCCCAGAAGTATCCTGATTTCACTCGCAATGCAAAACACCATTATTAAGTTAGATCAACGAATTATTCACATATTTTTTGTTAAAATTATTCAACTTATTTGATACAATGAGAATGAATTTGATACCTTCGGACAGTGCCAAGTCCTCTGCTTCCCATGACCAGAGAGTCCAGCTTCAGATCTTCGATTGCATCAAGGAGCTTCTCTCTCGCGTCTCCTCCCCAGTACAGTTTTGTAATAACCTTCACCTAAAATCGAAATCATATTTTCAGACAAATCTATAAAACTGATGTTTTTTGTAATAAGGGTCAGAGACAAATTAATCTGTACAAACACACAGAGAAGTTAAGTACATCTTTCTGTCTTGAAATAGTGTCGAGCATATCAAGAACTTCTATATCGATCTGCACATCGTAACTTTTCATAATCTCAGGCTCTCTGAACTGAGCCAGAGGAATGAGAGCTGCAAAAAGCAACAAATAAAATCAGATCAGATCAAAAAAGAACTAGTACAGATCACGAATAATCAACTTCTACGGCTACTTACGAGAACCAGACTTGGCCCAGAGTTGATTACGAGACTCGTCAAGGGAGTTGGGATTGACATGGATGATAAAAAGAGTGTCCCCTTTATCTGCCAGGTTATCGATAGCCCATTTGAGAGCCTTCTTGCTGCTCGCCGAGAAGTCCATGGCTACACCTATCTTCCTATCGCCTGGCATTCTCTCTCTCTCTCTCTCTCTCTCTCTCTCTTTTTACGGGGGCGTGTTGCGTATAAGCTTTAAAACAGAAGGAATTTGTGTTTAGTCTTTGGTTTGTTTTTTCAAAG
Organism: Hevea brasiliensis; assembly: GCF_030052815.1. Lineage (NCBI taxonomy): Eukaryota > Viridiplantae > Streptophyta > Magnoliopsida > Malpighiales > Euphorbiaceae > Hevea > Hevea brasiliensis. The sequence goes on along the minus strand of NC_079497.1, from coordinate 14,330,074 downwards.
TTTTAAAGAGAAAATTCCTCTCTATGCAAATATTTGAAAACAAGGGATGAGAATAGACAGAGAAAGTGCGCGCTTTCTACGCCCCTTGGGGTTGGGTGTCGGTAGATCGCATCTGAACCGTCCACGTGTTCATTTAGTAATTTTTCGTACAACTGTGCTGTCTTACCTTGAGATGGTCGCATGGCAATTTCTGCACAAATCTAATATAATATGGCTTTTCAATTAACAAAGGCGCCGTGAGTAGAAAAAATTGAAATTTTAATTGAGCATAAATGAACCTCTATGTTAATTTATCCAATAAAAAAATTTAAAAAATTTTTTAGTTTTGGCGTTACAAATTCAGGCAGGAGAAACACTTTACGGGGAAGGAATCGTAGCCTGGCAGATTATAAAGAGATATTTACAGGGATACGTATTATGTGGCACGAAGTTGCTTGGCAGCTTCCTGTATCTCTATGGTGGATATATGCATATAATGTACACCCATTAAAAGGCAAGGAGAATAGAAAGAAGAATAATTACTAGTAGACAAGAAAATGCTTCAACTAACATTTGGATCCCTTGAAAAAATGTTGTACGTTATCCAAAAAGAATGAAAAGCTACTCAATGGCCCCCTTGTTTTGATCTATGAACTAAGTAATTAATTGTACATATTGGGTTGCAAATGTCTGAGTATGAACAAGCTAATCCTGCCAAATTATGGGCAAGGATTGGTTCTCATTTTTGAAATGATTTCTCAAGTTGGAAAAGAAAACATAAATGAGAGAAAAGTGTTTGAGTTAGATTCGCACGCATAATTCGATTCTTCATTGAAAAGTGAAAAATCAAACCAAACAGTCAATTGTTTTTAAAAAAACGAAGGTAGGTTTTAATCAAACAGTCAAATGATAACTGGTACTGGTAAGTTTGTGAATTACAACAGAATCAGGCTCTAGAATAGCCGTGAGGATAAGAATGACAAAACACATCAGGAAAATGTTATTTTTTTTATCTGGTGAAATTAATATTTATACATCAATTTTATTATAATTTTTAATTATAATAAAAATCATATAATTTTATTATAATTTTTTATTATAATAAAATCATATCGGATTCACATTGTACATTAATTTTGTTGTATAATTAACTGCTTTCCAGGCCTAAGTTGCTGAAAAATATAACATAAAAGGTCGTCTGAATCAATATTTGGGAGAAAGCCCATCTAAACTGTGGACCTACCTCCAAAGCAGAATCAGAGAAGCCGAGAGAGAGAGAGAGAGAGAGATAAGGGCATTAGCCTCCTTGGTGGGCAAGGGAGTAGGTGCCGTACAATAAAAATATATAAAAAACATAAAAAAATGTGAAAACTAATTGCCACATAAATATAAAGGAATTCAATATTTTTTAGTACGCTAAATATTTTGAATACTACAGCCTTCACTGAGTTCAAATTGACAATATAATCCACCTGATTTAATTTCCATTAATTCAGTTTATACGATTTTTAATTTTCAAAAATCAATTTATTTAGTTTAATTTGATTTTCTAAATAAAAATTGAATAAAATCAAATTGAATAATTTAATTTTTAAATTAGTTATTATTATTATAATATCTTAAATAAGGGTGACAATTCAGGTTGACAAATCTTGTTTGTATCATGTCAATATATGATACGATTACGATTATGATTGATATGAATATGACACGATTAATGAATCGTATAAAAAATTTAAATACGAATACAACCCTTCTATTATACGGATTATACGACACAACAAGATCTATTTAATATGATACGACATAATTAATATTAAGTTTAGGTTTTAAGTTTTTATATAAGTGGATTCATGAGTCATAGTGAGTCAAATAGGCTAGTAAATTATGAGTCAATACGTGACATAAATATTAAACTGTGTCATAAATATATCAAATCAGATTAGTCGGTTAACTCATGATACGACCAAATTATACTCGTGTCATAAATGGGTTGTCGACACAAATACAAATAAATATAATCAAAATTATATATTTTCATATTATGTACGTATCGTGTTCACACTAATGGTGTCAAAAATTACTACTTATAATCTTAAATTAGAGTTAAAAATATAAAATATAATTAAATTAAGTTTGAAATAAGATTAAAGTACGTAAAAAAAAATTCAAAATGAAGCTCAAATCAAATAAAATTAAACGAAATCTATTTAATTATACTTAGTTTAATCTGTTGAAATTTTGATTTGTTTAGTTTGATTTACATCAATTTGATTTGATTTAACAAAAATGCTAAACAGCTCAAATTGAGCTAGCTCAAAATGGCATATTAGTAATTAAATTGAAATTCATTATCATTTTACCCTTTTAATATATAAGCCATTTATGGTGACTTGTGAGTCATTTAGCTCATTTATAAGCCACTTGACTATAAAATCTCTTCATTTAATATCTACTCACAAAACAACATTTTCCAATGTCAAATTAAGATGCTAGCAGTTTTTGAAACTCTAAAAATTAATGCTATGGGAAATATACGAATTTAGAGATATTGTATACTATAAGTTATTACATATAATATATTTATTATAAGATAAGATATATTGATTTTTAATGATAAGTTATACTATAAGTTATATTTATTTTTTTTAATTTGAAATATGATATAAATTTGATATATATTAATTGAAATGAAGTAAATAGCATTTCAAAAATGAAATTAAATATTATAACAATAAATATTAATATTAAAGTAAGTATCATATTAAAATTGATTTGAAATTTGATAGTGATATTAGAGTGATAATGATGGCGGTGGTTGATTAGTGTAGGTAGGGTGACGGTCAAACTAGTTATATTTATATTTTTTCAGTATATAAAATATTAAAATATGATATAAATTTCACTATATATATTTTAAATGATATATACTCCATAAACACTCAAATCACTACAGTTTACAATCACCACTATTATCGTTATTTAAATCATTTACTTATAAATTATATGAATATAGATAGATATAAATGTAAAAATAAATATTACTTGACATGATATACACTTTTAATAAATAAAATTTATATTTTCAAAAAAAATATTATATATATATATATATATATATATATATATATATATATATATATAAACACACACATTAGAGCTTGTATAATATATATATTTCATATATATATATACAAACACACACATTAGAGCTTGTATAATATATATATTTCATGCAATAAAATGTTGGATGAGGGCAAGTAGCCTGATTGGCATAGAAGCATACATCTCAGCGTGGTTCAAGGTTTGAGCCCTCTCTATATTAGATATTATTTTTTTCCATTTATAAGCACACCTAACACACTACGTTCTTTATATATGTATATATATATATATATTTTCGTTGATTTGAAAAGCGGATGAGGGCTAATAGCCCGATTGCACATGCTCCCAAGCATAAGGTAAAGGGTTCAGGGTTCGAATCTTTCCTTTGCCCTTTTTTTTATTTATGATTCTTTATAATTATTTTCATTAAAAAAATATAATATTAAACTGTAATAATTGGAAGTATTTTTAAACCCTAATTAACACTTTTCCTTAAAATTATAATATAACAAATGTTTAGATTTAAAATAATAAGATATATATAAATCATTTACTTATATACATCTAGTTTTATAGTATTAATATCACTTCACTACTATTAGAATAATCACCTATACAACGATCAATAGTTACATCAGCATCACCACTATAATCACCACGTATACAATATTACCACCATTATTATCATTAAATCATTATTTTTAATTTAAATATAGAGGGAGATAGTCAAAGATATTTAGAGAATGATAGAAATAAAATGAATTATAGATAGAGATATTAATATTATCATATATATATAAAGATAAATAGAGAGAGAGAGATAAAGATGTGGAGAGAGATATATAAAAATGCATAAATCAATTTATGTGTTAATTTCAAAATCAACACATATATTGATTTATACATTTCTATATATCATATATATAAAGATAAATAGAAGAAGAGAGAGATAAAGATGTGGAGAGAAATATATAGAAATGCATAAATCAATATGTGTTGATTTATTGATTTATGCATTTCTATATATCTCTCTCCACATCTTTATCTCTTTCCCTCTATTTATTTATATATATATATATATATATATATATATATATATATATATAACTCATTTTATTTCTATTATTCTCTAAATATCTTTGACTATCTCCCTCTATATTTAAATTAAAAGCAATGATTTAATGATAATAATGGTAGTACTATTATACACGTGGTGATTATAGCGATGGTGCTGATTTAATTATTGATAGTTGTATATGTGACTATTCTAATAGTAGTGAAGTGTTGTTAATACTATAAAACTAGGCGCATATAAGCAAATGATTTATATATATATATCTTATAATTTTAAATTTAAATATTCGTTATATTATAATTTTAATGAAAAGTGTTAATTAGGGTTTAAAAATACTTCCAATTATTATAGTTTAATATTATATTTTTTAATGAAAAGACTTATAAAGAATCACAAAAGAAAAAAAAAAGAGACAAATGAAGGGATCGAATCCTAAACCCTTTACCTTATGCTTGGGAACATGTGCCAATCGGACTATTAGCTCTCATCCGATAAATTTTTGTATACACACACACACACACACACAAGAGTTATTTCAAAATCAACATATATTGATTTATACATTTCTATATATCTCTCTCCCTCTATTTATCTTTATATATATGATAATCTTAATATCTCTGTCTATAGCTCTTTTTATTTCTATCATTCTCTAAATATCTTTAACTAGCTCCCTCTATATTTAAATTAAAAACAATAATTTAGTGATGATAATCGTGGTAATATTGTACACATGGTAATTGTAGCAGTGATGTTGATTTAACAATTGATCGTTGTATAGGTGATGATTCTAATAGTAGTGAAGTGGTGTTAATACTGTAAAACTAGGTATATATAAATAAATAATTTATATATATCTTATAATTTTAAATTTTAAATTTGCTATATTATAATTTTAAGGAAAAATATTAATTAGGATTTAAAAATACTTACAATCATCATAATTTAAAATTATATTTTGAAATGAAAATAATTATAATGAATGACAAAAGAAAAAAAAGGGACAAATGGAGGGATCGAACCCTAAAACCTCTATCTTATGCTTGGGAGCATGTGCCAATCGGACTATTAGCCCTCATCCACTTTTTAAATGTAACACCCCTGATTTTTATATATTATTATTGGGCTTCGTGTAGGTATCCTCAATTCATGAAATTCGGCGGCTTGTCGGACTGTGAATTTCCGGCATGCACTACCACTGGAAAAGTCTCCGAATTGGATCGAGAATTTTGGCTACCCCACCATTGTTAGGCATCCCGAGCACGTTCCCGAAGTCGGAATCGGCAAAGGTAAACCCGAACCTTGCTTTTTCGTAATTTTCTAGTGCTTAAATAGGATTAAAAATCCATAAAATATTCGTGGTAGCTTAGAAAATTACGATTCTTTTTGCAATAGCTTAGTAATATTTCTAAGGACCGCGGGGCAGAGTTTTATAATTTTTAGAGCTTATTTGAGCAGTTTTTGCAAAAATGATCAATTATAAGGACTAAATTGAAATTTTGCGTATTGTGATGGATGACTGATTTGATGGGCGGGAGGGCTGTGTGATATGATTGAACTGTGGATATATGGATTGTGAGTATAGAAGTGTGTTTTGAGCCATTTTGCGAGTTGGGTAGGTCCTAGGTATAGGGAGACTCACGGATTTTCTACGACTTAGGACGTATTGGTCTTTTTCTTTGTTTGTATTGAGTCTTTTATATTAAAAATTGTAATGTAATTGTCAGGTGAGCCGGGACAGCCTTCTTCCTCCGTCCAGCCGCCTCAGTGACCATCGTCAAGTCTGTGAGTAAAATATTAATTTTAATTGTAATTTCGATATTATTATATGTTCAGCATGCCCATGCATCACTTATATGCATATATTTATGTAGTTAAACTCTAGGCACGATTTATGTTGCATTGATAACTGTTAAAGTGCCATGAATGTTGTTGCGGTAATTTGGAGCAGTGTGCGTGCGTTGGCGTGCGTGTGATGTGGTGTGGACTATGGATAGGACGGGTAGTCACGGCTTGAGTTCTTCGCTGGGACCCGATCCTTCGAGGGGTAGTCACGGCTTGAATTCTTCATTGGGACCCTCGATTTGGTTATTAAGTGGAAGTCCGAAATGAGTTCTTGGCACCAGTTGGATTTAAGAGAGTCAGATAGGATCAGCTCCCATATATTATGATTGATGTTACAGGGTGCGTGAGTGCTCCAAATTACCTTTTTGATGTTATGATGTGAAAATGTTGTTGATGTTGCATTTCACTCTACAGGGTGCATTAGTTCTAGATAGTTATAGAGATTATGGTTAAAATTGATATTTTACTCTCTGAGTCGAACGCTCACTCCTGTTCAAAAATTTTTACAGGCCACAAGAGGATATTTTTTGAGGTTAACCTGCTTTCTCCCTCGCAGGTCAATTATTACTGTTTGTATAAACTTGTTAAATCTTAGAATTTCCGCATGTGTTAGAAATGTTTATTTGATTTGGGTCTGTAAACTAAATTATTATTTTGGGACCTGTAAACTTAATATGCTATGCATGTTTGATGGATTGGATGAGGGAGCTGAGCTCCCATTTATTATTATGTTGATGAGTATGTGGAGGGTGAGCTGAGCTCCCCAATTGACTATATATTGTGTTTACAGGTCGGGTGAGTCGAAAACTCCCCGTTGGTAAGTCCATTTTATGGCCGGACTCTGTCCGTTTGTTTTCTTGAAATTGGGCCCAAATGGGCCTTAGAGTTGGGTTAATGAACAGTTAGGCTTACTACGGGCCTCGGGGGCTTTAGGCTGGCCCAGGTCCTAGTGCCGGTCCGGCCCATAGGTTGGGTCGTGACAAATGTGGTATCAGAGCTTAGGCTCCAGATTCTTAGGGAATGTTCATCTAAAGTGTTGGGAAGAGTCTACTAGGAGTCACATGCGGAGTATAGGATTCTGTTTCGTCTTTTCCTGTAATTCTTTGTTTCTAGATTCTACGTTATACCTCGGGAAATATAAGATTACCTCAGTTAGTGTCTTGATTTTCGTGGAGTACATAGAAACATGAAATAGATTTAGCAAACTTATTGAGATCTACCTTGGAAACACGTACTCCAATAAATACTATATTTTCGTCAGTATGGGTTTAAATGGTGTGCCCATTTCGTGCAAGGCACGAGTACATAAAAGTGAGTCTTGAAAGTACAGTTGCCCTAGATAAGGATGAGGATACCATTGCTGGCAGTCATCAGTGGATGACCCGCATGAATAAGTTTATGATAATAGAAGATTCAAGAGAGATAAGAAATTAGGAGACCTAGTCTGTCAGGACGTATCGTAGTAACTATACAATGTTCTCGATGTCTGCTCTGTAAGCTGCAGATTATAGTACCGACATGAGATTATTGTGTAGAGCTGCGTACTTCCTTGTAGTGCTTATGATGAGGATGTTTGCAGGCAGTCTCTGTTTTGGTATAGTAATACCATAACAGAGTTCTATATCTGCAGAGGAGTTGGGAACTCCTAGTTAGGGGTCTAGAGTTAGAATATTGAGAGGTCACAGTGGGGTGATAACTAGAGTCAGTGACTCAGTTACCCTAGCATGAGCTAGAGTTACAATAAGAATTGCCATCAGACCAGAGGTTTCGGATTAGTTGCAAAGTAAAGGTGACACCTATAGAGTGAGATTATCTAGTATTCAGTATGGAATTTTGGATGGTTTTTGCAGTATGACAAACATTTGGTTAGAACTTAGTGAGAATAGTATACCTTGTGTGTATCAGTATGAAATAAAGTACAACCCTACTACCTAGGGAAAGTCGGAACTATGAATTGATGATTCACAGAGTTATAATATGATAGGAGAGTCATTAATTTGACATGGTTTTGGGCAAGGTGGTAAATGTAGTATTTTTGTTGCAGCAAGTTAGGGTATAGTCCTATCTTTTCAGAAGGGATCGAAAGTTATTACTAATAATGGTGACCAACAAAATAGTGCCCCAGATGGGACTGTAGAGTGTGGTAGAGAGAAGTTGGCTCAGGTATCCCATGAGGATGCAAGTTCTATTATAGGAATCATATATAATCAGATCACGATGGATGTAAATCCTTTGAATTGGATGACGGATTTGGATGCCCGGAACCTTAAGTTTTGGCTAATTGAGTAAACATGGATAATAATAATAATAACAAATAAATAAAATTACTACAGAATCAGTTCTCAAGGTGGTAAGGGTATTATGTAAGCTAAAGGATAAGAATAGAGATCATACAATAAAAGTATGACTGTAATTTGCTGAGTTCCTTTCTAATTTCAAATTATTCAAAACAATAGTATAATCTAATTATAATAGTGTTAAGAGTAATAAATTAGCGAAGATAAATCACAGAAGGCCAATGGATAAAGAAAGTGCAGAATGAAAGTTTGGACAATTGATTGCAGATGCAATATAATCTAAATGCTAGTGGAAGTACTAGCTAGAGTGGTCAAAGGACCAAATCTGAGTAGCACAGACATACGATAACGCGATAGAGACTCTGAAAGATATAGTTAGCAAGTACAGCTATTATGTTAGGAAAAAGAATGGAACCAGGGATAGAATAGTCAAGTTCTATTTTGGGTAAGACAAAGGAAATAAATGAAAGGACAACCTAAAGAGCGCATAATAAAAGGAACAAAGTTAAGATATAGGATAGGCTAAGTGTTATTCTTGGCAAGGAGAATGACAAGGATGGAAAACCCAAAATGGGACCACATTAGTGAGAAAAGTGATGGAGGTATGGAATACAATAATAATGAGTAAATGTTAGAAGGTGTGCGTTGGTATTGCGGACTACCTAAATAGGTAGAGAAAGAGAAGTTAGTAAGCAGTAAGTTGAATAAAAGTCAGTCTAAGGGATCAAATATGTATGATGAGAGGAAAAGAATGATAGATAATGACACATAGGTTTTAGGTTAGACTTTTGAGATAGTGAGAAGGTAGTTAGAGGTTCGTTATGAATGTCAGGCAAACATTTTTAGTGTGATCAACAGAATCACTTTGCAGTGAAGCAATAACAACAGAGCAACAAAGAGGGGTAGAATAAAAAGTAACAAGTATGGATGGTAATAAATCACTAGAAAGTTTAAGGATCAAATTAATGACCATAGATAAGGGTGGAATTAGTGTTGAAAGAATCTATTAGCGAGAGAAATCTTTCAGGATTCAACAAGGGTTAAGGGCACAATATAAACGATGATAGATATGAATCATAGGTCGAGTATAAGTAAAGTTAATAAATTATAAAATATTATGTCAGGAAGGACGATGGTACAGTAAAGGGTTCATGCAGATGATACCTTATAGGTAGAGCACAATTGTGCTAGGAGATGATGAAATTTGAAGAGAGACTAAGAAACATAGGTTAAACGTTATTATATGGACAATCGGGCGTAGTTGAATATAGAGGATATTTTTCTTTCTTTTCAAGTTTAGCTCGTGTTTTTGATTCCAGAGCGTTATATAAGGAGCAGACTCGAGGCAAGGAGACCTAGTTATTTGAGATTTTGATAGGCACCAATTCATATACAATTTCTGATATGAGAATGACAAGAAGTGCATATCTAGTGTTAAGTATGAAAGGACGATCGAGTAATGACAGAGTTAAATTGAGTTAGCTACTAAGGCTTGCAATCGCTTTAAACTATGAGCTAGATGAAGTACTATTTATGGATGAGTTTCAATAGATGAAATTGTTGCTGATGGGTAATTTGAGGTTGAAGTTTAGAAAGCTATGGGCAGTATATATGATTATATTAAGGAGAATGAACACGTGAAGTATCTTGTTTGGAATTAAGGCATGACACATATTTCCTACAGTAGTGTTAGTTCGGATGGAACTTATAGTTTATGGGGCTCATATTCATCCAGATAAGCAATTTCCTACTAAGGCTGGTAGGGAATGATAATGTTCGATAGTTACGTTGGAAAAAGGGGATACAAGAAAAATTTTCTATGGGTAATTATAAGGGTTACATAAGGTGAAGAATGTCTTGGTAGGAGTAAATCATAGGGTTAGAATTCTCTCAAGAATGAAACTAGTAATCAAGATAAGACTAAGAAATAAAAAGAAAGTTAAAGTTGATGATGGGATAGACATCTTTGAAGGAAAAGGTGTAAGGATGAGATAGGACTAAAATTAAGGAATAAGTACAGCAGGTTGAAAAGATACCAACAATACCAAAAATAGGAAAAGGGAAGTTGATAAGATCCAAAGGACAGAAGAGAGCTCGATAGAGTCGGCTTATAATGATGAGGATAAGGAGTGTCTAACCATCGCCTCGTGTTAACACTACCTATGAGCGTGAAGGATACACCGTAATCGTGACGCCTTGAGTTGGCCTAGGGTGTGTTTTGATGCGGAATGGAAAAGTAGTGGCTTATGCTTCAAGGCAGCTGAAGAGGCATGAGCAGAACTATCCCACCCATGATTTGGAAATGGCGGCTGTAGTCTTTGCACTAAAAATCTGGAGACACTACCAGTATGGTGAAGTGTGCGAGATATACACCGACTATAAGAGTTTGAAGTACATCTTCCAACAGAGGGATTTAAACTTGAGACAGAGGAGATGGATGGAGCTTCTGGAAGACTATGATTGCACCATCCAGTACCACCCTGGGAAGGCCAATGTAGTAGCAGATGCTTTAAGCAGAAAATCTTCTGGCAGTTGGCGCACATTTCAGTAGAGAAGAGACCATTGATTCAGGAGGTACATGAGTTGATGGATCAAGGTTTAATCCTAGATCTTTCAGATGAGGGGGTATTGTTGGCTCACTTTTCAGTGAGGCCAGACTTGAGGGACAGAGTTAGAGTCTCCCAAACACGAGACCAATAACCGATGAAGATTATAGAAAGAGTACAAAGAAGGTGAAGGTGGTGAGTTTGGATTTGCCAATGATGGCGCCCTAGTGCAAGGTTCTAGGATATGTGTGCCCGATGTGGACAACCTCAGGAATGAAATCATGCGAGAGGCACACTACACACTGTACAGTGTCCACCCAGGTTCCACCAAGATGTACCATGATGTGAAGGATAGCTATTGGTGGAATGGCATGAAGAGAGACATAGCAGACTTTGTGTCCAAGTGCTTGACTTGTCAGAAGGTGAAGTTTGAACACCAGAGACCGTCAGGGAAGCTGCAAGAGCTCCCTATCCCAGAATGGAAGTGGGAAATGATCACCATGAATTTTGTGACTGGGTTGCCTCGTACCACGCGAGGATATGATTCGATATGGGTAATTGTAGACCGCTTGACCAAATCAGCTCACTTCTTACCTGTAAAGACTACATACTCTGTGGCACAGTATGCCCGGCTCTACATTCGAGAAATAGTCAGATTGCATGGAGTTCCAGCTTTCATAATATCTGACAGAGGGCCCCAGTTCACTTCTCGGTTTTGGAGAAAGTTGCAGGAGGCACTTGGTACACAGTTGAACTTCAGTACGACTTTCCACCCTCAGACAGACGGACAGTCCGAAAGGACAATCCAAACACTGGAAGACATGCTTCGCATGAGTGTCTTGGATTTTGGAGGTCAATGGGATGAGCAGCTAGCTTTGGTGGAGTTTGCCTACAACAACAGTTACCATTCCAGCATAGGGATGGTACCCTATGAGGCACTGTATGGAAGAAAGTGTAGGTCTCCTCTGTGTTGGACAGAAATGGGAGAAGCGAAGGTGCATGATGTAGACCTAGTGCAGTACACTTCAGAGATAGTTCCTTTAATCAGGGAACGATTGAAAACAGCTTTCAGTAGGCAGAAGAGTTATGCAGACCCCAGACGGAGGGATATGGAGATTGCAGTAGGCGACTATGTATTCCTGAAGGTTTCTCTGATGAAGGGAGTTATGAGATTTGGAAAGAAGGGCAAGTTGGCACCTCCGTATATTGGACCTTTTGAGGTTACTGATAGAGTTGGAGCAGTTGCCTACCGGTTGGAGCTACCACCCAACCTTTCTCACGTTCATCCCGTGTTTCACATCTCCATGCTCAGGAAATACATTCCAGATCCTTCTCATGTACTACAACCAGATGTAATAGAGCTAAAAGAGAACTTGACATTTGAGGAGCAACCTGTAGCCATAGTGGACTACCAAGTGAGACAGCTAAGATCAAAACAGATCCCTATGGTTAAGGTTTTGTAGAGGAGCCAGTCAGTGGAAGAGTGCACCTGGGAGTCAGAACGGGACATGCGTAGCAAGTACCCTTATCTGTTCAATGTGTAATCATATACTTTATTCTGCCTTGTGTAAAATTCGAGGACGAATTTTCTGTAAGGGGGGAAGAATGTAACACCCCTGATTTTTATATATTATTATTGGGCTTCGTGTAGGTATCCTCAATTCGCGGAAATTCGACAGTTGTCCGGATCTGTGAATTTCCGGCCAGACAGACCAGCTACCGGAAAAGTCTCCGAATTGGATCGAGAATTTTGGCTACCCCACCATTGTTAGGCATCCCGAGCACGTTCCCGAAGTCGGAATCGGCAAAGGTAAACCCGAACCTTGCTTTTTCGTAATTTTCTAGTGCTTAAATAGGATTAAAAATCCATAAAATATTCGTGGTAGCTTAGAAAATTACGATTCTTTTTGCAATAGCTTAGTAATATTTCTAAGGACCGCGGGGCAGAGTTTTATAATTTTTAGAGCTTATTTGAGCAGTTTTTGCAAAAATGATCAATTATAAGGACTAAATTGAAATTTTGCGTATTGTGATGGATGACTGATTTGATGGGCCCAGGAGGGGCTGTGTGATATGATTGAACTGTGGATATATGGATTGTGAATATAGAAGTGTGTTTTGAGCCATTTTGCAGGTTGGGTAGGTCCTAGGTATAGGGGAGACTCTGCCGGATTTTCGGCACGACTTAGGACGTATTGGTCTTTTTCTTTGTTTGTATTGAGTCTTTTATATTAAAAATTGTAATGTAATTGTCAGGTGAGCCGGGACAGCCTTCTTCCTCCGCCCATCAGCATCAGTGACCATCGTCAAGTCTGTGAGTAAAATATTAATTTTAATTGTAATTTCGATATTATTATATGTTCAGCATGCCCATGCATCACTTATATGCATATATTTATGTAGTTAAACTCTAGGCACGATTTATGTTGCATTGATAACTGTTAAAGTGCCATGAATGTTGTTGCGGTAATTTGGAGCAGTGTGCGTGCGTTGGCGTGCGTGTGATGTGGTGTGGACTATGGATAGGACGGGTAGTCACGGCTTGAGTTCTTCGCTGGGACCCGATCCTTCGAGGGGTAGTCACGGCTTGAGTTCTTAGCTGGGACCCTCGATTTGGTTATTAAGTGGAAGTCCGAAATGAGTTCTTACGGCACCAAAGTTGGATTTAAGAGAGCTGTATAGGGGATCAGCTCCCATATATTATGATTGATGTTACAGGGTGCGTGAGTGCTCCAAATTACCTTTTTGATGTTATGATGTGAAAATGTTGTTGATGTTGCATTTCACTCTACAGGGTGCATTAGTTCTAGATAGTTATAGAGATTATGGTTAAAATTGATATTTTACTCTCTGAGTCGAACGCTCACTCCTGTTCAAAAATTTTTACAGGCCACAGGAGGATATTTTTTGAGGTTAACCTGCTTTCTCCCTCGCAGGTCAATTATTACTGTTTGTATAAACTTGTTAAATCTTAGAATTTCGCAATGTGTTAGAAATGTTTATTTGATTTGGGTCTGTAAACTAAATTATTATTTTGGGACCTGTAAACTTAATATGCTATGCATGTTTGATGGATTGGATGAGGGAGCTGAGCTCCCATTTATTATTATGTTGATGAGTATGTGGAGGGTGAGCTGAGCTCCCCAATTGACTATATATTGTGTTTACAGGTCGGGTGAGTCGAAAACTCCCCGTTGGTAAGTCCATTTTATGGCCGAACTCTGTCCGTTTGTTTTCTTGAAATTGGGCCCAAATGGGCCTTAGAGTTGGGTTAATGAACAGTTAGGCTTACTACGGGCCTCGGGGGCTTTAGGCTGGCCCAGGTCCTAGTGCCGGTCCGGCCCATAGGTTGGGTCGTGACATTAAATCAACGAAAAATATATATATACATATATAAAGAATGTATTGTGTTAGGTGCGCTTATAAATGGAAAAAAATGACATTTGACATAAGGAGGGCTCAAACCCTGAACCAAGCTGGAATGTGTACTTCTATGCCAATCGAGCTACATACCCTCATTTAACATTTTATTGCATGAAATATATATATTATACAAGCTCTAATGTGTGTATATATATATATATATATATATATATATATATATATATATATATATTATTTTTTTCAAAAATATAAATTTTATTTGTCAAAATTATATATCATGTCCAGTAATATTTATTTTTATATTTATATCTAATTCTTCTCTGCAATCTAATTCATTATGCTAGCTCATCACTGTTGCATGTAGTAGCTCATATGTGCATGCATTAATGCGATAGACACACTTCTCGAATCATTAGTTCTTGAATGGTGTGCATGGCTACAAACAATAATAGCTTATTACATGTACACTTTCCTTTGCATGAGCCATTAAATAAGCTAACTCACCAACTCCAAGCTTTGAAGTTATTTTTAAGCTGTTTTCTCTCTTTCTTTTAAGAGTATAATAGTAAAACTATATACATTAGTACAATTTGAGCTAGCTCAAATTGAGCTATTTAGCAGTGCTTTTGATTTAATTTACTAAAATTTTAATTTATTTCAATTTTTAAATTTTATAAATCGGAATTCGAGAAGCTCACTCCTACGCTAACACTTCTAACTAATTAATCCCAATCAATATGCTGGCCTTGCTTACACACCACTCAGTCGCCATATTTACTTTTATGTTGTTAATTGGCCTCATTTGAAAACGTCTTAATGGAGTGCCAATCAGTAACAAATTAAAATAGCATTTAAGTTTAATTAAATATTTCCTGACATGAAATTTTCAGAATGAAGTTTGTTGAAACGGAAGAGAAGAAATAATAATAATAATAATAAAAGCAATAAAGCTGAAGCCAATAGATTAGCGTAGTACTTTTTCGGATTTAATGGGGATTATGATCTTATCATAACTGATTGGTTAGATGGCGGAAAATATATACCTTAATTGACTTTCATGGACCGAATAGAAGAGTCGAGACTCATGTAAACATTAAATAGGAAAACGACAAAGTTTCAGATATAAAACCTATTGCTTCCCCGCCAATCAAGGTGACAGGTTCCAAACCTCTTTTTTTTTTTTTTTTTCATTTATCAATATTTTTTTTACGTTAATTAATTAATTAATTAATAATAATTATAGAGATTTAAAATATATTTCATTTTATTCACTTTTATATATATATATATATATATATATATTTTAAATTATTTTATTTATAATTATTTATCATTTTAAAAAATTAAAAAGTATTATTTTTTTTAATTTTATATTTATTTTTAATTAAATATAATAATTATTTATATAATTTTTAAAAATTTATTTAAATATTTTTCATTTATTTTTTAAACAGATGAGATAAATAATAATTTAATTAATTAAAAAATATTTATTGAAATTTAAATAATTTAATTATTTTCTTAATTATTATTTAAAAATTTTAGAAGAGATAAAAATGGATGAATATAATAATACGTTGCATAGTTGATTTCCACCCGGCTCTACTCGCTGCGCTCAAAACAGCAATGTAAACTGTATGCTAGACCACGTACTTAATAATATTTTTTAAAATTATTTTATTCTTATATTTTTTAAAATATAATTACTTAATTGGTGTAAAAAATTATTATTTAATTTATTTATTTGACTTTTACAAAATTATAAATTTCCTCGAGAACATGGTACTTTAATCCATTACCACTATCTCATTTCACATGAAAACAAAACATTAATATTTCAATCCGTGTGATTATGATTTCAATGAATTCATTAAAACAAAGTCATTTCAGCAGATTGATAAAAATTTCTAAATAAAAATCAACGGAAGAGCAAACTCCATTTGCTCATCTCCCAGAAAAAAAATTGCTTTCAAATGCCTTAAAATTACTTCAAGCCTTTCAAGATTTTCATGCATTAAAAATAGATATTTCCATCGTTTTTATGTCAATTCACATAATTAAAAAAAAAAAAGCAAAAGAAAAAAGTGTTTCGATTTCACTTTATTGAAATTCAAAGATAATTATTTAGTAAAAACTCAATCATTTAGCAGCGGTGTACTCGCAGCGCATAGATGTTGATGTGCAAATCCAAGTCTAGCTCTCCACTCTCCCTACATATATAATTTTAAAAATAAAAACTCAAATCATTTACCACTCAAAACACGCCCCCACCAAAATTCAGCATTTCAAATTAATAGGAGGAAGATCCGGCTTCTTCTCGGAATTCTTAGCAATCCGACTTCCGAAAAGCACGAACCCAACGGCGTGACCACCGACGGCAGCAAGAAAAACGCCGCCGTTAAAGGACATGACAGCAAGCATCACCAAGTAAGACAGTCCAGCACGCACCATGTACATGCCAGTCCGAAAGAAACCCGCGGCGACCTTATTCGTCCCGGGCTTGATGATGCTGCAAAAGTTGAACCACTCCACGATCACTGCAAGAGTGAAGACGAAGATCAAAGCCAAAGCGTACATGCCAGAGCTCGAACCAGGCCAACCCTTGAAAAGAATTTCGGTTTTGTGACCCCAGTAAAAGGTCATGTGCGTGATCGCTTTGTGGTGGACATGAATGCCGGTGGTGTTCCACGCCTCTGTCAGTGAAGAACCCATTATTGTGACTGTGTAGGTATGCTTGGGGTTGGCGAAGTGGAGGGTATAAATCAACAGCGAGAGACTGGGAATTCTGTCTAGGGATGGTGCAACCGTGGTTTGGTGAAATTCCTTGCTTGATACTTTGTACATTTGTGACACTTTTGTGGCTATCTTTGTATAGTCAAAGAGAAAGGCTTGCAAGGTTTTGAAGGTACAATAATGTATAGCAGAGAGGAGAGCTTTTGATTTCTGAAGTAGACGATGAGGAGGGCAATCTTGGACTTGAATGCACAGAAAAAATGCAATAACTCCCGAGGAAGCAATCCCTGGCCTGGTGGAATAATAATGAAATTTGGTAGACCCACGTAAAGATTTAGCACTTCTTATTTATTCTTTTTCAGACATCACTGTACTTCTGACTGGAAAGCCATGTGCCTTATTCCTTTCTAAAATTTTGCTTCTCAGGTAAGCTTGCTGGATGCAAATTCGCTTGCCAATCCAGGTGTTTTCTTATTCCAATTATTTTTTATTTAAAAAAAAAATAGGATCTTTGCTTATAAAAAAAAATCTTAGTAAATATTGCATAAAATTTTATCTTATAAAAATAATTAACATTTTTCATTACTCTTCAACTTATTGGAGTGAGTGAGTTTGATTTTCAATAAAAATTAATTATATATAAAAATAATATTTATTTAAAATATAGAAAATATATTTAATAATTGAGGAGGGGTCATAGTATCTTGCCCGAGCATAGCTTTTTTAGTGGAGGAGGTCAGGTCAAGCTTTAAGGCTGTGAATAGCTATCGCCTGATATTATTTCAGTGCGTTGATTACAACTTTGCAATCCTGCGAATATTGAAAAATTAAAAATAAAAAAAGGAGTAGATATTAATTGAAGAACACATGATGAATACTCTCTGGATGTTGAAGAACCCACCAGAATACAGCACACACAGAGAGAGAACAGAGAGGAGAGTTTGTATTGCAATGTAAGTAAATAAATTAGGTAAAATCATGCACAGAATTCTCAAAATTCAAGGAATTTAAAGATTTTTTTTTATAAAATTTTGTTTTCATAAAATTGGAAGGTATTATTATTATTATTATTATTATCTCTAATTGAGGAATTTTCCCAAAAATTCAAATTTTAATTTCTTTTAAACATCATTATTTTTAAATCATTCATGCATATTATTCTTTCTTTCTCAACCAAACAATATATTTTTATATACAAATTCTTTTTTTTTTCAGAACCTCCAATGTAAATATTATTTTCATTTTGGTTTATAAAAGGAGATAATTAAGATTGTATCTCATGATGCTTAGATATTATGAATAATAACATTAATTTATTGTGAACATTATTATATTTGAAAAATATTTTTTTAAAAAATATATTAATTAAATAATAATATTAAAAATTAATTTAAAATTAAATTTAATATTTTTAATTGTAGAAACACTAATAATAAAACAACTTTTAAACTACCTTTTTCTGTACCATCTAAAGTAATATTTTAAAAAAATATATTTTTTTTTATGAAACTCAATACCGTTATATTAATTTTCATGTAATAAATATTTAAAAAAAAAATCATTTATTTATTCTATTAATTGTTGCTTAGCTTGATGTGATTTAGGTGACTGAAAGCCAATGTGATGTGAGGGTTAGAGTAAAATAGTTAAAAATTTCAGAACTCAGTTGCTGCATGCGGTGTTGATTATTGATATTTGTCTACTGGGTTTGTTGATCATCACTTGTTCCTTGGGGACTCTGACCCTAACAACTCCATTGGCAAAACTAGCCTCCGTTCCTAAAGGCTTGGTGTTTTTAGGCAACCTAAATCGTTTCATGAATTAGCCGTTGTAGCGCACCACATGCAATTTTTCTTCTTTCTTTACGCACCTTCGGCCGCTTATTTTCAGCACGTTACCTTCATCAACGTACACAGTCACTTCTTCTTGCTTCAGCCTGGAAGTTCCAGCTTGTACACCAGTGCATTTGTTGTCTCCTTTACTTCCACTTTAGCATTGATAAACATCGTCGTTTCAATGGGGAAATTTTGCAGCAGTGATGAACCTGGAGAAACGCTGTTCTGAAAATCGTTGCATTTTGAGCCCAACATCTTTGTGAGGTTGATAAAAATTATGTGAGGTTGATCGGATGCTAGTGAATTATTGATTTAATTTACCTTGGATAGAAATAATATTGGTATTTATAGAAAAGATCAACACGAAGGAAAGTATTGCAAACGAGTGTGTATGGTTTATAATGGAAATGCTTTATTCTATGTGCTATTCTAGATATTTAGTTGATGGAGGAGGGACGAATCCCTTTAAAGAAAGTTGAGAAATTGGCATAATTCTTTTTTTTTTTTTTGAAATTAATAATTTTATTAAAAAGTAATTATAAAAAATTTAACAAAATAAGTTTAAATTAAATTTAAATCAATAGCATGTAACACCATAACGGAAATGCGAATATAGAGAAACGTGAAAATAGACATAGTAAATCGATATTTTTAAAAATATAGAAAATGAAAATGTAATAAATAAATATATATATATTATTTTTTTCCTCTTCATATTAATATTTTAATCTTTAAACTTTTAAAAATAAATAATTTAATATATTCAATTTTGTCATACACTTCTATTTATTCATTTATTTTTACAATTTTTATTGTTAATAAAAATAAAATTATTTTAATACTAAATAGAAATTATTAATTCATTTAAGAATTGAAATTCAATCTACTTTAAGTGAATTTTCATTCGTAATTTTTTTATTTATGTTAAATATAATAAAATATTATGAAATTCTAACTTTTATAGTTAAACAAATATGCTTAATATATAGATATTATTAAAGTTACCGTTTTATTAACATGTGCCTTACAGTCATACCGTGGAGTGGCAGTGTTATACACATTCACCCTCACTTTTCATCCTTCGCATTATCAAGAAACTAGATCGGAGAAACCTTGAAATATTCAATGTGATCCATAAGAAAACATTAGCATCAAAGAGGAGGCTAATTATTAGATATACAGATAAAAATATATCTGTACCAGCTTAATAATTTCTTAAAAAAGAAGACAGAGAAACTAAAACCTACAAAATCCAATTATTGATTAAGAATTTAAGATTCAAAATCCAATATAAAAACCAATAAGAGGCGGGGCATGTGAAAGGAAAGCTAAAGGATTCGTCACTGCATCCAGGTAAGTTTTTTCCTCCTTCTTCTTCTCCTTCTTCGGCGCGATTCCCAGATCAGGATTTTATTTGTGTTAACTTTTTTTTTTTTTTTTTTTTTTTTTTTTTTTAAGAAGCCTATTTCTGACTCAAGAAACGCATTTCCGGCTTTTGAAAATTGCAGAAATGACTCTTAAATGTCTCCCAGCCGTGTCTCTCCATTTTCGTATCGCAAACATATTCGACACCAGGAAACGCCACCCCTCGCTGTTTTTGTGCATCATAGACCTTAACCTAAGACCTAAATTATTAAACGAAAAAACTCGGTGCAAAAATCTTATGAGTAACAGCAGCAGAACTTCGAATTATAATGGAAATAGAAAAAGAGCATTGCTTCTATTTAGCAGAGTTATAAACCCAAGAACTCTTCACATTTAATCCTTCCTTAAATTTCTTAAAACAACAAAGGGACCCTTTGTCTTCTGAAAAAATGTATGAGCTTGGAGGACAAGTGCCTCACAGCCTCAGGTTTCTTATTATGCATGGTTACTTTATTTTTCTGTTAGCAATTAATTTGTTAAGAAAATCTTTCCTATTATGCTTATTTAGCAAGTCTATTAAGCTAATTACCTGCAATCATTTTTCCTCAAGTAATAGATATACAGAGGATTGTTCATGGAGGACCTAACCAATTAAGAAAAAAATCTATCTTAGGTTAGTATTAAGCTACCCAGATTACATGGGATTTACAGCAATTAAGGTAACTAATTACTCCTATAATCACTCTCCACAAATAAGAAATGCAGATCATTTTGATTCTGAACATGGGTGTTATTGATCATATTTGTTCCTTATCCTTTCTTACTAAATATAAATATGGATCTAATTATTTTATTAAACTGCTAAACAATCAATTTGTACCAGTCACCCACATTGGAAATGTGCATTTCACTCCAAACCTTGCCTTGATCAATATTTTATATATTCCTCAATTTACTTGCAACTATTGATCCCTACTTGCAAATTGACCTCTCACTCTAGCTAATTGTTGCCTTATCTTTGAATCTGATAATAGTTAATTAATTCAGGATCTGCAATCTGGCTTATACCAGCTTACTCAACCTATCTTCTCTATTATCATTTCAATAAATACTTGTGACTCAATCCATTTAATCTTTGGCATTAAAATATACTTAACATAATATAAGAAAAAAAATGGACATATTTTTTATTTTAAATTGAGAACGATTTATCAATTAATAAAAATAAATATTTTTAAAATTAATATAAAATTGCAAAAATTATTAAATTTTGATTTATACTTCTTATTAAAATAATTAATTTATATATTAGATGTGATTAAAAAATTTTTGAAAGAGAAAGCAATCATCATTTGCTACTAGGGAGCCATGTTCCCTTTAATCTCCATGTCCTCATTGTGGGACTCTTGTGTAACACCCCTGATTTTTTATATATTATTATTGGGCTTCGTGTAGGTATCCTCAATTCGCGGAAATTCGACAGTTGTCCGGATCTGTGAATTTCTGGCCAGACAGACTAGCTACCGGAAAAGTCTCCGAATTGGATCGAGGTTTTGGCTACCCCACCATTGTCAGGCATCCCGAGCGTGTTCCCGAAGTCGGAATCGGCAAAGGTAAACCCGAACCTTACTTTTTCGTAATTTTCTAGTGCTTAAATAGGATTAAAAATCCATAAAATATTTGTGGTAGCTTAGAAAATTACGATTCTTTTTGCAATAGCTTAGTAATATTTCTAAGGACCGCGGGGCAGAGTTTTATAATTTTTAGAGCTTATTTGTGCAGTTTTTGCAAAAATGATCAATTATAAGGACTAAATTGAAATTTTACATATTGTGATGAATGATTGATTTGATGGGCCCAGGAGGGGCTGTGTGATGTGATTGAGTTGTGGATATATGTATTGTGGATATAGAAGTGTGTTTTGAGCCCTTTTGCAGGTTTGGTAGGTCCTAGGTATAGGGGAGACTCTGCCGGATTTTCGGCACGACTTAGGACGTATTGGATCTTTTCTTGATTTGTATTGTGTCATTTGTATTAAATAATTGTAATATAATTGTCGGTGAGCAGATGACCTTCTTCCTCCGCCCAGCCGCCACAGTGATTGCCGTCAAGTCTGTGAGTAAAATATTAATTTTAATTGTAATTTCGATATTATTATATGTTCAAGCATGCCCATGCATCACTTATATGCATATATTTATGTAGTTAAACTCTAGGCACGATTTATGATGCATTGATAACTGTTAAAGTGCCATGATGTTGTTGCGGTAATTTGGAGCAGTGTGCGTGCGTTGGCGTGCGTGTGATGTGGTGTGGACTATGGATAGGACGGGTAGTCACGGCTTGAGTTCTTCGCTGGGACCCGATCCTTCGAGGGGTAGTCACGGCTTGAGTTCTTCGCTGGGACCCTCGATTTGGTTTATTAAGCGAAAGTCCGGCTTGAGTTCTTCGCTGGCACCAGGTTGGATTTAAGAGAGCTGTATAGGGGATCAGCTCCCATATGTTATGATTGATGCTACAGGGTGCGTGAGTGCTCCAAATTACCTTTTTGATGTTATAATGTGAAAATGTTGTTGATGTTGCATTTCACTCTACAGGGTGCATTAGTTTTAGATAGTTATAGAGATTATGGTTAAAATTGATATTTTACTCTCTGAGTCGAACGCTCACTCCTGTTCAATATTTTTTTCAGGCTACAGGAGGATTTTATTTTGGTTAACCTGCTTTTCTCCTTCGCAGGTTGTTTATCGATATTTGTGTAAATTTATTTACTCCTAGAATTTCCGCATGTGTTAGAAGTATTTATTTGATTATGGTCTGTAATATTATTATCATGTTGGACCTGTAAACGTATAATGATATGCATGTTTGATAGATTGGATGAGGGAGCTGAGCTCCCATTTATTTTTATGAGGATATGAGTATGTGGAGGGTGAGCTGAGCTCCCCAATTGAGTATTTATTATGTTTACAGGTCGGGTGAGTCGAAAACTCCCCGTTGGAAAGTCCATTTTATGGCCGGACTCTGTACGTTTGTTTTCTTGATATTGGGCCCAAATGGGCCTTAGAGTTGGGTTAATGAACAGTTAGGCTTACTACGGCCGTCGGGGCGTTAGGGTGGCCTGTGTCCTAGTGCAGTCCGGCCCATAGGTTGGGTCGTGACAATTGTGGTATCGAGCTTAGGCTCGATTCATAGGAAAAATTATCTAAGTGTTGGGAAGAGTCTACTAGGAGTCACATGCGGAGTATAGGATTCTGTTTCGTCTTTTCCTGTAATTCTTTATTTCTAGATTCTACGTTATACCTCGGGAAATATAAGATTACCTCAGTTAGTGTCTTGATTTTCGTGGAGTACACAGAAATGTGAAATAGAGTTAGTAGACATGTGAGGTCTATCATGAGGATACGTACTCCAAGAAATGTTATATTTTTGTCAGTATGGGTTTAAATGGTGTGCCCATTTCGTGTAAGGCACGAGTACATAAAAGTGAGTCTTAAAAGTACAGTTGCCCTAGATAAGGATGAGGATACCACTACTGGCAGTCATCAGTAGATGACCCAGTCAGAATAAGTTTGTGATAATAGAAGATTCAGGAGAGATAAGAAATTAGGAGACCTAGTCTGTCAGGACGTATCGTAGTAACTATACAATGTTCTCGATGTCTGCTCTGTAAGCTGCAGATTACAGTACCGACATGAGATTATTGTGTAGAGCTGCGTACTTCCCTGTAGTGCTTATGATGAGGATGTTTGCAGGCAGTCTCTGTTTTGGTACAGTAATACCATAACAGAGTTCTATATCTGCAGAGGAGTTGGGAACTCCTAGTTAGGGGTCTAGAGTTAGAATATTGAGAGGTCACAGTGGGGTGATAACTAGAGTCAGTGACTCAGTTACCCTAGCATGAGCTAGAGTTACAATAAGAATTGCCATCAGACCAGAGGTTTCGGATTAGTTGCAAAGTAAAGGTGACACCTATAGAGTGAGATTATCTAGTATTCAGTATGGAATTTTGGATGGTTTTTGCAGTATGACAAACATTTGGTTAGAACTTAGTGAGAATAGTATACCTTGTGTGTATCAGTATGAAATAAAGTACAACCCTACTACCTAGGGAAAGTCAGAACTATGAATTGATGATTCATAGAGCTATAATATGATAGGAGAGTCATTAATTTGACATGGTTTTGGGCAAGGTGGTAAATGTAGTATCTTTGTTGCAGCAAGTTAGGGTATAGTCCTATCTTTTCAGAAGGGATCGAAAGTTATTACTAATAATGGTGACCAACAAAATAGTACGAGATGGGATGTAGAGTGTGGTAGAGAGAAGTTGGCTCAGGTATCCTGCGGAGGATGCAAGTTCTATTATAGGAATCATATATAATCAGATCACGATGGATGTAAATCCTTTGAATTGGATGACGGGTTTGGGTGCCCGGAACCTTAAGTTTTGGCTAATTGAGTAAACATGGATAATAATAATAATAACAAATAAATAAAATTACTACAGAATCAGTTCTCGAGGTGGTAAGGGTATTATGTAAGCTAAAGGATAAAAATAGAGATCATACAATAAAAGTATGACTGTAATTTGCTGAGTTCCTTTCTAATTTCAAATTATTCAAAACAATAGTATAATCTAATTATAATAGTGTTAAGAGTAATAAATTAGCGAAGATAAATCATAGAAGGCCAATGGATAAAGAAAGTGCAGAATGAAAGTTTGGACAATTGATTGCAGATGCAATATAATCTAAATGCTAGTGGAAGTACTAGCTAGAGTGGTCAAAGGACCAAATCTGAGTAGCACAGACATATGATAACGCGATAGAGACTCTGAAAGATATAGTTAGCAAGTACAGCTATTATGTCAGGAAGAAGAATGGAACCAGGGATAGAATAGTCAAGTTCTATTTTGGGTAAGACAAAGGAAATAAATGAAAGGACAACCTAAAGAGCGCATAATAAAAGGAACAAAGTTAAGATATAAGATAGGCTAAGTGTTATTCTTGGCAAGGAGAATGACAAGGATGGAAAACCCAAAATGAGACCACATTAGTGAGAAAAGTGATGGAGGTATGGAATACAATAATAATGAGTAAATGTTAGAAGGTGTGCGATGGTATTGCGGACTACCTAAATAGGTAGAGAAAGAGAAGTTAGTAAGCAGTAAGTTGAATAAAAGTCAGTCTAAGGGATCAAATAGGTATGATGAGAGGAAAAGAATGATAGATAATGACACATAGGTTTTAGGTTAGACTTTTGAGATAGTGAGAAGGTAGTTAGAGGTTCGTTATGAATGTCAGGCAAACATTTTTAGTGTGATCAACAGAATCACTTTGCAGTGGCATAATGTGACAGAGCAACAGTAGGGGTAGAATAAAAAGTGACAAGTATGGATGGTAATAAATCACTAGAAAGTTTAAGGATCAAATTAATGACCATAGATAAGGGTGGAATTAGTGTTTGAAGAATCTATTAGCGAGAGAAATCTTTCAGGATTCAACAAGGGTTAAGGGCACAATATAAACGATGATAGATATGAATCATAGGTCGAGTATAAGTAAAATTAATAAATATTATAAAATATTATGTCAGGAAGGACGATGGTATAGTAAAGGGTTCATGCAGATGATACCTTATAGGTAGAGCACAATTGTGCTAGGAGATGATGAAATTTGAAGAGAAAAACTAAGAAACATAGGTTAAACATTATTATATGGACAATCGGGCGTAGTTGAATATAGAGGATATTTTTCTTTCTTTTCAAGTTTAGCTCGTGTTTTTTATTCCAGAGCGTTATATAAGGAGCAGAGACTGAGGCAAGGAGACCTAGTTATTTGAGATTTTGATAGGCACCAATTCATATACAATTTCCTGATATGAGAATGACAGTAAGTGCATACCTAGTGTTAAGTATGAAAGGACGATCAGAGTAATGACAGGAGTTAAATTGAGTTAGCTACTAAGGCTTGCGACTGTTTTAAACTATGAGTTAGATGAAGTACTATTTATGGATGAGTTTCAATAGATGAAATTGTTGCTGATGGGTAATTTGAGGTTGAAGTTTAGAAAGCTATGGGCAGTATATATGATTATATTAAGGAGAATGAACACGTGAAGTATCTTGTTTGGAATTAAGGCATGACACATATTTCCTACAGCCGTGTTAGTTCAGATGGAACTTATAGTTTATGGGGCTCATATTCATCCAGGATAAGCAATTTCCTACTAAGGCTGGTAGGGAATGATAATGTTCTGATAGTTAAGTTGGAAAAAAGGGGGTACAAAAAAAAAATTCTCTATGGGTAATTATAAGTGTTACATAAGGTGAAGAATGTGCTGGTAGGAGTAAATCATAGGGTTAGAATTCTCGAAGTAATGAAACTAGTAATCAAGATAAGACTAAGAAATAAAAAGAAAGTTAAAGTTGATGATGGGATAGACATCTTTGAAGGAAAATGTGTAAGGATGAGATAGGACTAAAATTAAGGAATAAGTACAGCAGGTTGAAAAGATACCAACAATACCAAAAATAGGAAAAGGGAAGTGGATAAGATCCAAAGGACAGGAAGAGAGCTCGATAGAGTCAGTTATAATGATGAGGATAAGGAGTGTCTAACCACTGCCCCTGTGTTAACACTACCTATGAGCGGTGAAGGATACACCGTGTACTGTGACGCCTTCAGAGTTGGCCTAGGGTGTGTTTTGATGCGGAATGGAAAAGTAGTGGCTTATGCTTCAAGGCAGCTGAAGAGGCATGAGCAGAACTATCCCACCCATGATTTGGAAATGGCGGCTGTAGTCTTTGCACTAAAAATCTGGAGACACTACCTGTATGGTGAAGTGTGCGAGATATACACCGACTATAAGAGTTTGAAGTACATCTTCCAACAGAGGGATTTAAACTTGAGACAGAGGAGATGGATGGAGCTTCTGGAAGACTATGATTGCACCATCTAGTACCACCCTAGGAAGGCCAATGTAGTAGCAGATGCTTTAAGCAGAAAATCTTCTGGCAGTTTGGCGCACATTTCAGCAGAGAAGAGACCTTTGATTCAGAAAGTACATGAGTTGATGAATCAAGGTTTAATCCTAGATCTTTCAGATGAGGGGGTCTTGTTGGCTCATTTTTCAGTGAGGCTAGACTTGCGAGATAGAGTTAGAGTTTCCCAACACAGAGACCAACAATTAATGAAGATCATAGAAAGAGTACAGCAGGGTGAAGGTGGTGAGTTTGGATTTGCCAATGATGGCGCCCTAGTGCAAGGTTCTAGGATATGTGTGCCCAATGTGGACAACCTCAGGAATGAAATCATGCGAGAGGCACACTATACACTGTACAGTGTCCACCCAGGTTCCACCAAGATGTACCATGATGTGAGAGATAGCTATTGGGGGAATGGCATGAAGAGAGGCATAGCAGACTTTGTGTCCAAGTGCTTGACTTGTCAGAAGGTGAAGTTTGAACACCAGAGACCGTCAGGGAAGTTGCAAGAGCTCCCTATCCCATAATGAAAGTGGGAAATGATTTCTATGGATTTGGTGACTGGGTTGCCTCGTACCACGCGAGGATATGATTCGATATGGGTAATTGTAGACCGCCTAACCAAATCAGCTCACTTCTTGCCTGTGAAGACTACATATTCTGTGGCACAGTACGCCCGGCTCTACATTCGAGAAATAGTCAGATTGCATGGAGTTCCGGCTTCCATAATATCTGATAGAGGGCCCCAGTTCACTTTTCGGTTTTGGAGAAAGTTGCAGGAGGCACTTAGCACACAGTTGAACTTCAGTACGGCTTTCCACCCTCAGACAGACGGACAGTCCGAAAGGACAATCCAAACACTGGAAGACATGCTTCGCATGAGTGTTTTGGATTTTGGAGGTCAATGGGATGAGCAGCTAGCTTTGGTGGAGTTTGCCTACAACAACAGTTATCACTCCAGCATAGGGATGGCACCCTATGAGGCATTATATGGAAGAAAGTGTAGGTCTCCTCTGTGTTGGACGGAAATGGGGGAAGCGAAGGTGCATGATGTAGACCTAGTGCAGTACACTTTAGAGATAGTTTCTTTAATCGAGGAGCAGTAACGACTTTCAGTAGGCAGAAGAGTTATGCAGACCCCAGACGGAGGGATGTGGAGTTTGCAGTGGGCGACTATGTATTCCTGAAAATTTCTCCAATGAAGGGAGTCATGAGATTTGGAAAGAATGGCAAGTTGGCACCTCGGTATATTGGACCTTTTGAGGTTACTGATAGAGTTGGAGCAGTTGCCTACCGGTTGGAGCTACCACCCAACCTTTCTCACGTTCATCCCGTGTTTCACATCTCTATGCTCAGGAAATACATTCCCGATCCTTCTCATGTACTACAGTCGGATGTAATAGAACTTGACATTTGAGGAGCAACCTGTAGCCATAGTGGACTACCAAGTGAGACAGCTAAGATCAAAACAGATCCCTATGGTTAAGGTTTTGTGGAGGAGCCAGTCAGTGGAAACGTGCACCTGGGAGTCAGAACGGGACATGCGTAGCAAGTACCCTTATCTGTTCAATGTGTAATCATGTATTTTATTCTGCCTTGTGTAAAATTCGAGGACGAATTTTCTGTAAGGGGGGAAGAATGTAACACCCCTGATTTTTATATATTATTATTGGGCCGTGTAGGTATCCTCAATTCGCGGAAATTCGGCGGTTGTCCGGATCTGAATTTCCGGCGAACAACTAGCTCTCGGAAAAGTCTGCGAATTGGATCGAGGTTTTGGCTACCCCACCATTGTCAGGCATCCCGAGCGCGTTCCCGAAGTCGGAATCGGCAAAGGTAAACCCGAACCTTGCTTTTTCATAATTTTCTAGTGCTTAAATAGGATTAAAAATCCATAAAATATTCGTGGTAGCTTAGAAAATTACGATTCTTTTTGCAATAGCTTAGTAATATTTCTAAGGACATGAAGTAGTTTTATAATTTTTAGAGCTTATTTGAGCAGTTTTTGTAAAAATGATTAATTATAAGGACTAAATTGAAATTTTACATATTGTGATGAATGATTGATTTGATGGGCCCAGGAGGGGCTGTGTGATGTGATTGAGTTGTGGATATATGGATTGTGGAAATAGAAGTGTGTTTTGAGCCCTTTTGCAGGTTGGGTAGGTCCTAGGTATAGGGGAGACTCTGCCGGATTTTCGGCACGACTTAGGACGTATTGGGTCTTTTCTTGATTTGTATTGGGTCATTTGTATTAAATAATTGTAATATAATTGTCAGGTGAGCCAGGATGACCTTTCTTCCTCCGCCCACCGCCACGTTGATTGCCAAGTCTGTGAGTAAAATATTAATTTTAATTGTAATTTTGATATTATTATATGTTCAAGCATGCCCATGCATCACTTATATGCATATATTTATGTAGTTAAACTCTAGGCACGATTTATGATGCATTGATAACTGTTAAAGTGCCATGATGTTGTTGCGGTAATTTGGAGCAGTGTGCGTGCGTTGGCGTGCGTGTGATGTGGTGTGGACTATGGATAGGACGGGTAGTCACGGCTTGAGTTCTTCGCTGGGACCCGATCTTTCGAGGGGTAGTCACGGCTTGAGTTCTTCGCTGGGACCCTCGATTTGGTTTATTAAGCGAAAGTCCGGCTTGAGTTCTTCACGCACTGGTTGGATTTAAGAGAGTCAGATAGGGATCACTCCCATATGTTATGATTGATGCTACAGGGTGCGTGAGTGCTCCAAATTACCTTTTTGATGTTATAATGTGAAAATGTTGTTGATGTTGCATTTCACTCTACAGGGTGCATTAGTTTTAGATAGTTATAGAGATTATGGTTAAAATTGATATTTTACTCTCTGAGTCGAACGCTCACTCCTGTTCAATATTTTTTTCAGGCTACAGGAGGATTTTATTTTGGTTAACCTGCTTTTCTTCTTCGCAGGTTGTTTATCGATATTTGTGTAAATTTATTTACTCCTAGAATTTCCGCATGTGTTAGAAGTATTTATTTGATTATGGTCTGTAATATTATTATCATGTTGGACCTGTAAACGTATAATGATATGCATGTTTGATAGATTGGATGAGGGAGCTGAGCTCCCATTTATTTTTATGAGGATATGAGTATGTGGAGGGTGAGCTGAGCTCCCCAATTGAGTATTTATTATGTTTACAGGTCGGGTGAGTCGAAAACTCCCCGTTGGAAAGTCCATTTTATGGCCGGACTCTGTCCGTTTGTTTTCTTGATATTGGGCCCAAATGGGCCTTAGAGTTGGGTTAATGAACAGTTAGGCTTACTACGGGCCTCGGGGGCTTTAGGCTGGCCCAGGTCCTAGTGCCGGTCCGGTCCATAGGTTGGCTCGTGACATCTTGAATCTGGTTTAGCATCGTCTTCCCATAATACTACCACGATGTTATGATATTAACATCACAAGGCGAAGGAAAGAAGTTGCCACCCAGACAATAACCGGGGCAAATTAATAAATAAGGATATAGTGGCAACTTACCCCTTGTAAAAATTAACTACCTTTCTTTTACCGTGAACCCAATGGCTTAGATTCCGGATAGTGGCTATAAGAGAAGAAAAATGTTAGGTACCCTCACTGCCTGGAATTATCTTATAATAAGTGTTAGCCTCTATTATTGATTCCTAAAGTTCATCTTATTGTTTCTTTTATTAAATTTCTTATTCATATAGTTAATGTAAGTCTAAAGTTACGCACACATTAAAATTCAACAATTCAAATAAATAACATGCATGTACATGAGTATAGAAAGTCATATCATGTGATGTTTCTAAGTTAAAAGAATCATCTTATTTATTATCTTGCCCTAACATGTGAATTAAACTTAGTTAATTATATACAATATCTATTTACATGCTATTGAATATATTGGATCACATAAAGTACTAAGTAAAGATTATTAAGGGCTTTTCAATCATACCATGCTTATAAAAGTGTGTTCCTAAGCATGCCTTAGTTTCTAGGTTGTGTACTTAGGCATTTTTTTACTATATTTCCTTATATACATCTTTACTAAAACTTAATTACATACCAAAGGTTCAATTCAATATTTTCAGAATAAACTAAAGTAATTTAAAGTCCACAAAAAATAATTAAAGTTCTATAACTAAAGAAAAAGGGAGGAGAATAGAAGTTAAACTTTAAAATGGTCTTTCACAACCCATAAAAAAAAAAAAAATTAATTCCACAACTATTACAAGGCCTTAGGCCCAATAACCTCAAGCAAGAGGCCTTGAATCTCCAAAGTGGGCTTTAATCCACCATTTGCATAAACAACGTCTTCCATGGGTCTTTACTTGCTCTATGTGTGAGCCTTATGCTTTTTATGGACATCGGCTCATTTTATTTATTTAAACAATTTTAAAAAATTAAAATAATTAACTAATTAATTATGATAATTTAAAAAAATAAGATAAAATTAAAGAATATAATTTAAATCAAACTAAAATATAGAATACAATTTAAAATAGGACTCCAAAATGAAGTGAA
This sequence comes from Hevea brasiliensis, assembly GCF_030052815.1. NCBI lineage: Eukaryota > Viridiplantae > Streptophyta > Magnoliopsida > Malpighiales > Euphorbiaceae > Hevea > Hevea brasiliensis. The sequence goes on along the minus strand of NC_079497.1, from coordinate 14,298,398 downwards.
ATTTGGTCAAGAGTGTAAAGCTAGACATCTTACTCCATTCAGTCATTATTGCACAAAAATAAAAGTCATTAAACTCATGCAAAAAAGAAAAATAAAAGTTAGTATAAGATCTGAACAAGTAAAATAAAATTAAACATAAAATTAACATAAAAACCAATAATTCACTATACATGGAAGCAAATTTGCAACAATAATTAAAATAGCAGAACACCTAGAAAAATTATGAAATTTTATGATAATATGCCTAACATATCATAATAAAATTCAGAAAAAATAGTCATAAAAAACATGCAAAATCGTGCAAGCAATAAGCAATGAAATTGGCATATGTGATTTTATTACATAATTTGACCTATGGACACAAAATGACACTTTCATACCAAACCAGAATGGTAATAGAAAATCTAAAAATATGGCGAGAAAATTAATAGGCTCAAGAATCACTCAAAAAGACTAAATATAGGCCAAGTTATGACCTTTTCAAAATTGGGTTTGTGCAGTGTTGTGCCTACTCAAGTACAAACTTTAAAAGATCAAAACTAATTCTAGAAAAATTATTTTTAGGTGATTCAAAAAAGAAAATCATACATAAACAACATAAATAATTCATTAAAAATAATATTAGAGGCAAAATAGGTCATTTTAAAAAGGTAAAAATAGAACAGAAGTAAAAAAAGGACCTAAGCATACTTATGGAGTAATTTCAATGCTCAGTCAAATTTTCCTTATTTTGGCATTTCAATTTCTGAATCAGAGGCCTTCCAGGACACTCAAAGACACCTTGAAATGATGAAAATTAGATCTGGCGCAATAGGGATGCAATTAGAGGTTAAGTGGGGCCCTAAAGTGAGCCTAATAGACTAATTAGCTAGGGCCAATTTATAGCGCTAATTTATAGCGAAAGGTGACAACCAAATGGTGACTTGAATGAGACTTAAGAGAGTATTCTAATTAATTTAGAATCTTTCCAAAGGGCTCAGCAAATTCAGAGTTGATTAAAAGTCCTTTAGGATGGGTATTTATAAGAAAACCTAAGGCTAGTGTGATAAGAATAGGTTGATCAAGTTTAATAGAAAATTAAATTACACCCTCCCTAACCTTATCTCTGAATTTCAATTAGGCTAAGATAATTGTGACACCCCTTACCCGTGTACAGTATACCCGAGTAAGTAATGCCACCTGGTGTACCGGCACACTCTAATATTCCTCAATTAATTTAGACAATGCTTTTGCATATAATTTATGAAATACAATTTATTTAAACCATTTATCAAAAGTATCATTCATTTAAGGTTCCGAAAATTTTAAGGAAAATCCGGCGGAGTACCGGCTAAAAATGGAGAAAGCCGTTCTTCGGAACCTGTTAAAAACACTTCCAATAAACAAATTCATTCATTCTTAACTTCAAGATCATCACAAAACTCAATATCAAGATTTAAACAATTTTTCAGTTTCAGGTTTCAACAACCTTTTCATTTCACAACATCCATTTCTCATATACAAGCAATAAATACATGCTCAAATCTTGCATTCATAGTCATAACTTTCATTATTTACATAAACATCAAAATATATTACATGAGTTCAAATACATATGAGAAAATACAAATCTGCTACAAAATATCAAAATGACAAAATGACACCTAGTGCCCTACCGATGCAATCGCAGTAGTGAGGTGACACGGACATCGAGCGTAATCGGATGGACTCACCCACGCGTGGTCTCTCGGGCTCACGGTCGGAATCTCCAGTACCTACGCGTGGCAAAAGCAACGCGCTAAGCAATAATGCTTAGTGGTGCAATAATATAATAGAAGAAAATAGCAAGAAAATAAATGTGTATACAATGTGTATGCTTTCTTTGTTTGATCTTGGTATATTCATTAATTCATTAACTTTGTTCACTTTTATTCATTTGATTGCCCCAAGTAACCTACACTAGACGCATCGGATCGATAACGGGTAACCGCACCGGGTACCTAGTACCTCGGCCGTCACACCATCGGTCACATATGCATCTCGGTGTGCAATGAGCGCTAACAAGTAAATAATATCGTGCACAAGGCCAAGTCTCAATGCAAGGTCGAATGGCTAAAAGCCATGAAATCACAGAATGGAATTTTTGCCATGTGCGATCGCTAAGAACCCTATTGGCATGCCAAACTATCCAAACCAATCTTGTTAGGTATACTAGGGCATTTGAAACTCTTAAATTCGTCAATTTGTGAATTTCAATTTTTTTTGGTGTTACTATTCATCATTGGTCAACAAAAATGTTGACTTTTAGAATAAAAATGTGTACATCAACTTTGGCACTCCCAACATACCACATTTGGTGTTTAAAACTTGTTGGCATTAAGTGTTTTTGCCATTCCAAAGTGTAACTCAACACAAACAGATTTTTCAGTTTTGGTGAGTCAACTTCACTGTTCCATTGGACACTGTTACTGTTAGAATTTGAGGAAATGTAAAACATGAAAGTTGTTCCTTATTTTGTCTAGTTGAATTTCCTTTTTTGAATCACTCCATTTGGAGTTTTGTAGCTCCAGATATGGCTCAAAAACCCAGGCTGTCCGGATGTGCAGTCTGCAGAATTTTACCATATCTACAGTGCATGAACAGTGACTTGAGTCACTTGGTTGAATGGGTTCTAGCCATAATGGTAGGTTCCTTCATGAAAGTTGTTTGTCTATGTCTTAACTTGTTGCTTTAAAAATTTCAGACCAATTGACCAAATCTACAGTGACTTATGGCCAAATGAACAGTTACTGTTCATTTGGTCAAATTCTGCAGAGGCAGTTTCAGGGTTCCGGATTGTGGCTGAGTTTTGACCCTTTTGCTTTGGTCTTTTGGGCATGGTTTCTTCAGTAAAAATGTGCCATTATAAGCCTAGTTTCATGTCCAATTGGCCAAACATCAATTGGACAAGCACAACCCAAGTTATGGCAGTGCAAAGGGACTGAAATTTCAGTCCCTATGCTGCTGTCCATAGGCGCTTTATACTTTCACTTTACCATCTCATTTTTCAGTTCTAATTAGGGTCAACCTACCTAAAATGGTCACTAATTGACCATTAAAAAGTTCCCTAACCATTTCCTAAGCTAAGTCACAATTTCACCTACACAACCCTAATATCCAAACTCATTACTCATACACTTTGATTAACATACTTACTTAAGTCTCCATGCATATTAATACTTTAACCATGATTTCCAACCATTCTAAGCTTATCAAACAATCAACCTCAATCTCCCATAGGGCTGCCTAAATTCTTTGGTAGAGATACACATGGATTTGTTTCATTATTTCACAATTTTTCATTCATTACAAGCATAGATCATGGAACTAATGAGTTTTAAACTTCATATATGCACTAACCTTGTTTGGGCAGAATTTCCAAAGCCCTAAACTCCAATTTCTTCCTTCTTCTAGGCTTCCAAGAGACCATGCAAGGTACTAGAACAAACTTTAGTGAAGCTAGGTTATGATTTTAGGGTGAAACAAGGTAGGAATTTGAGCTTGCTTATTTGAACTTCAATGGAGGTTTCTAGGTGTGTTTCGGCTGGGTAGGGAATGAAGAGGGGCTGCTGCAAATTTTGGTAAATTTAGTATTCATTTAGTCTTTTATTTAGTTAGTCAAAGGGTGGTTAAATTGTGATTGGTCCAAATAACCTTAATGACATCACCATGATGCCATAATTAAGCTTTTTTCCTCATTTTCTTTCCTTTTCTCCACTACTCATTTTCAATTTGATTTCTAGTAATGTTTATTCATATTTTATGTTATATTAATTATTTACTCAACTGGACAAGTCGGCCAAAAATCACCTCGGAAGGCAAAATGACCAAAATGCCCTCCGTTTGGCTTAACGGTCAAAATTGTCTGCTGATTGAAAAATTTTTCTAGGTATTTTCTTGGAATTCTAATGCCATGGGAACATCAATTACCCTTCTCTGGAGTCCAAAAAATTATTTTATAATTTTTCACCCGGGTATAGGGCTATTCGTTGCGAGAATTGCAACTTCCCTCCGGTTACCCATCGCTAGGGCACCGGCTCATTTGACTTGGTTGTATTTTATTTCTAAAATTTTTACTAAATTTTTCTTATTAATATTTGAGTTAATTAGGGTTCCTGACTTTAGTTTAAATATTTTTCCGGATGTTCTAGCTGTCCGGACCGACACCGTCACCGAATAAGAGGATGTACTGAGTGGTTATCGGGAGGGTGTTACAACTCTTCCTCTAATTTAAATTTCGTCCTCGAAATTTACCTGATGCAAACAGTTGAGGGAACTGTTGCCTCATCGTTCTTCACTTTCCCAAGTTGCCTCCTCGGTGTTGTGGTGCCTCCAAAGCACTTTCACCATGGAATCTGCTTGTTCCTCAACTCTTTCACTTCCCGAGCCAAGATTCGTAGAGGTTCTTCTTCATATGTCAAATCCGGTTGTATTTCAATTTCTTCTCTGGAGATGACATGTGAAGGGTCCGAGCGTATCTTACGAGCATGGATACATGGAATACATTGTGGATCTTGTCCACTGTGGTAAAGCTAGCCTATAGGCCACTGGACCCACACGCTCAATGACTTCATATGGGCCAATGAACCTAGGGCTTAACTTACCTTTCCTTCCAAACCTCAATACCTTCTTCCATGGTGACACCTTGAGGAACACTTTGTCGCCAACCACATATTCTATTTCTTTTCTCTTGGTCGGCATAAGATTTACATGCATTCGAGGCAACCTTCAAGTTGGCTTTGATTATTTTCACTTTTTCCGCACTGCTTTCACTGTGTCCGCCCTACCGCTTGTCTTCTCCCAATTCAGTCCAAAGACACCGAGTTCTACATTTTCTCCCATACGATTGCTTCATACGGGGCCATTTGAATACTAGCTTGGTAGCTATTGTTGTATGCAAATTCGCTAGTGGGAGGTATCTATCCCACTTCCTCAAACTCAATGACACAACTCCTCAAAGATATCCTCAAGGACTCGACAAGTATTTCACGTTATTGTTATCATTTCAATTCAATATTTGTATCAATTTCATGGGTTTCATTTGTTTAATTGGATTACTCTTTATTTTTGCCAATCCGTCTTAGGATGGAAAGATTTGATGTAACGGAGTTGTGTACCCTAGGATTCATGCAATTTCTTCCAAAATCTCGATGTAAACCTTGGGTCTCGATCGAATATGATGGAAAGTGGGATTCCATGCGATCTAACTATCTCACCGATATACAATTCGCTAACCTCTCTAGTGAGTAGTCGGTCCTAATCGCGAGAAAAGTGTCGACTTTGTCAATCTATCCACTATTACCCATGCCGCATCATGTTTCCTCCGGGTGAGAGGCGGACCACTTACAAAATCCATGGTGACCGATCCCATTTCCATTCGGTATGCGTATAGGTCAGTAGCAAACCCGATGGAACTTGATGTTCTGCCTTGACTTGTCGACATGTCAAGCATCTAGTCACATAGTCGGCTATGTCTTTCTTCATACTGTGCCACCAATCTGAAGCTTGAGGTCATGATACATCTTTGTACTTCACAGGTGCATAGCATATACACCGGTGTGTGCCTCTTTGAGAATCTGGCCTTCAATTCCCCATTATCCGGTACACAGTCTTCCTTTGAAATCTGAGACACCCATCCGCCTTTGCCTCATAGTCGCTTGCTTTTCCCTCGAGATCTTGCTCATAATAGCCATTAACTTCTTATCGCCTTTTGCCCATCTAATATCTGCTGTGAGTTTGGCCTCACTTACCTTTCAGCCAAAATAGCTCCATCTCGAACCAAGGATAGACGGGCATTCAATGATCTCAAAGCGTGATGGACTTTCGCTCAAAGCATCAAGAACTACATTTGCCTTCCTGTGATGGTAGTCAATTACACAGTCATAATCCTTCAGAACTCAATCCATCGCCTCTGTCTAAGGTTGAGCTCCTTCAGGTTGGCAAATATTTGTGCTTTTGTGGTCTGTGTAAATGTAGCACTTTTCACCGTACAAGTAATGCCTCCATATCTTTAGTGCGAAGATAATTGCTGCAAGCTCTAGATCATGGGTAGGGTAGTTCTGCTCATGTGGCCTTAGCTGCCTGGAAGCATAGGCGACCACCTTCCCGTCTTGCATCAATACACACCCTAGCCCATTATGTGAGGCATCACTATAGACCGCAAAGTCCTTTCCGGACACTGGCTGTGTTAACACTGGTGCCTCTGTCAACATAGCCTTCAATTTCTCAAAACTGGTCTGACACTTGTCATTCTAGTCAAATCTGACATTCTTGTGTAACAACTTGGTCATTGGAGCAGCTATTAGGGAAAATCCCTTCACAAATCTTCTGTAATACCCAGCTAGCCCCAAGAAGCTTCTAACCTCAGTTGTATTTCTGGGAGGCTTCCATTCCATCACTGCTTCTATTTTCTTAGGATCCACCCTAATCCCATCAGCTGATACTATGTGTCCAAGGAATGCAATTTCACTCAGCCAAAAGTCACACTTGGACAACTTAGCATACAGCTCCTTTTCTCTCAGGGTTTGCAGAACAATCCTCAAATGCTCATCATGTTCTTCCCTGGTCTTGGAATACACCAAAATATCATCAATAAAGACCACTACGAACCGATCTAAGTGTGGATGAAAGATACGGTTCATAAGGTCCATGAATGCTGCTGGTGCATTTGTTAGGCCAAAGGGCATCACTAGAAACTCATAATGCCCATACCGGGTCCTGAATGCAGTCTTGGGCACATCTACATCTTTCACCCTCAGCTGATGATACCCTGATCTGAGATCAATCTTAGAAAATACTCCTGCTCCCTTCAGCTGATCAAACAGATCATCAATTCTAGGTAACGGATACTTGTTCTTCACAGTCACTTTATTCAACTATCGGTAATCAATGCATAGCCTCAAAGTCCCATCCTTCTTTTTCACAAACAGCACTGGAGCTCCCCATGGTGACACATCAGCGTATGAACCCCTTTATCCAAAGAATCCTTGCAATTGAGTTTTCAACTCCTCAATCGATGGGTGCCATCCTATAAGGAGCAATGGAAATGGGTGCAGATCTGCAGTTGTCTCAATAGCAAATTCAACTTCCTTTCTCGTGGCAAACTGTAACTCTTCAGAAATACTGGGAAGTCTCTCACTGTGGGTATGTCACTCAAGTTTGGCTTAGCTCGCCTAGTATCCACCACATGTGCTAGGTAGGCTTCACACTTTTCTCATCATTCTTCTTGCAATCGTGGTCGAGATGACATTGGACAAGAAATCATCCTTTCCCCACAACCGTGATCTCATTACCCTCTGAAGTTTTTAGAGAAATTCTCTTCAATTTGCAATCAACTATTGCTCGATGACGTGACAACCAATCCATTCCCAATATCACGCCAAACTCATGGAAGGGCAACTCAATTAGGTCCGCCAAGAATTCATACCTCAATCCTCAACGGCAACCCTTGTATACTTTGTTCACTACCACACTGTGGCCCAATGGATTAGTGACCGTAATGTCTTGGTCACTCTCCCTACCAATATCCCCTTTCTACGGTAGGTTGATGCAAATGTAAGAATGAGTGGATCTGGATCCACCAATGCATGCACAGGAGTATTGTAGAGGGAGAACGCACTCGATGACGCCCGGCATCTTGTTCCTCCCGAGCTCTCAAGACATAATTTCTCGGCAGTGGTCCGTTATCCGCCTCTCCGCTGCTCGGATGTAGGCCTCTCGAGATGGTCCCACAGCTTGGATTTACTGCACCTTCTACCCTTGGTGGTGCAGAGCGTGTCCGCCTACTTGTGTCTGAGCACCAGTAGTAGTTCTCGTGGGCGCTTCCTCGCTTGATGTTCTGTCGACCCACATCTCAAGCAAGCACCGCCACTCTCCAACATTCCCCCTTGTGCCATTTCTCGGTGTGGACACGCAGAAGATGCCGGGCCGGGTCCTCAACCCCATCCTCGGAGAGCCGCCCACCGATGGTGTGGATCGACTCTCCTAGGGGTGAATCGTGGCTCGGGCCCCGAGATCGACTCGACTCGTGGTCGACCCAACTCGTGGCAGAGGACCCTTAAACTACTTCCCAAATCTAGGGGTGGAACTAGACTGACCTGGTCCCCTCTTCTGCTGTCTCTCCCTTCTGGTCTGCTCATTGATTCTCACTTTTTCAACCCTTATTGCAGCTTCCACTAGCTTGCTAAATTCTGTGATTCCCAAGGCAGTGAGCTGTATCTTGATATTGTCATTGAATCCCTCTTCAAATCTCTTGCACCTTTCAGCTTCGTTAGGGACTATTTCCCTTCCATAGCGGCTTAACCGAACAAACTCCTTCTCATACTCGGCCACTGACAACTGTCTCTGCCTCAGGTTAATGAATTCCCTTCTTCTCTCTTCCAGGTATACAGTACCCACGTATTTCTTCTTGAACTCAGAGAGGAAGAAGTCCCAAGTTACAGCTTCGGGCTGCACTTCACTGGACACAGTGTCCCACCATCCGTAGGCATCGTCTTGTAACAAGGATATAGCAGCTTCTAAGTTCTGCTCTGGGGTGCAGTGGAGTTGTTTTAAGACTCTGCCCGTTCTGTTCAACCAATTCTCGGCTGCAACAGAGTCATCTTCTCTCTTGCCATAGAAGTCCACAGCTCCAAACTTCCTTAACCTTTCCAGGTGTGATTTCTGCTGTGGAGCTGGTGGTGGTGGTGGTGCTGGCATTACCCCGGCCATTTGTCTGAAGAAGTCGGCCATTTGTTGGAACATGGCCTGTGGAGGCTGAGCAGGCTCTGCTTGAGCTGGTGGAGCAGATTCTCTCATGCCCCCAGTCTCAGCTGCTGCAGGTGGAGCATGACTCTCCACTTCCTCCTCAACGGCTCTCTGTGATGTAGGGTCCATATCCTATTCAAAATAAGAAAGATAGACAGATCTGCGTTAGTGTCACCTCGACTCTTACAAATGCAATGCATGGTATGGACTCAATCTAGGACCAGAAACGCCTAAACCGTGCTCTGATACCACTAAATGTGACACCCCTTACCCGTGTACAGTATACCCGAGTAAGTAATGCCACCTGGTGTACCGGCACACTCTAATATTTCTCAATTAATTTAGACAATGCTTTTGCATATAATTTATGAAATACAATTTATTTAAACCATTTATCAAAAGTATCATTCATTTAAGGTTCTGAAAATTTTAAGGAAAATCCGGCGGAGTACCGGCTAAAAATGGAGAAAGCCGTTCTTCGGAACCTGTTAAAAACACTTCCAATAAACAAATTCATTCATTCTTAACTTCAAGATCATCACAAAACTCAATATCAAGATTTAAACAATTTTTCAGTTTCAGGTTTCAACAACCTTTTCATTTCACAACATCCATTTCTCATATACAAGCAATAAATACATGCTCAAATCTTGCATTCATAGTCATAACTTTCATTATTTACATAAACATCAAAATATATTACATGAGTTCAAATACATATGAGAAAATACAAATCTGCTACAAAATATCAAAATGACAAAATGACACCTAGTGCCCTACCGATGCAATCGCAGTAGTGAGGTGACACGGACATCGAGCGTAATCGGATGGACTCACCCAGTCTGTGGTCTACTGGGCTCACGGTCGGAATCTCCAGTACCTACGCGTGGCAAAAGCAACGCACTAAGCAATAATGCTTAGTGGTGCAATAATATAATAGAAGAAAATAGCAAGAAAATAAATGTGTATACAATGTGTATGCTTTCTTTGTTTGATCTTGGTATATTCATTAATTCATTAACTTTGTTCACTTTTATTCATTTGATTGCCCCAAGTAACCTACACTAGACGACTGGACTGGATAACGGTTAAACTGGCACTGGGTACCTAGTACCTCAGGCCGTCACACCATCGGTCACATATGCATCTCCTTGTGCAGCATGGCTAACAAGTCGTAGAATAATATCAGGCACAAGGCCAAGTCTCAATGCAAGGTCAGAATGGCTAAAAGCCATGAAATCACAGAATAGCATTTTTGCCATGTGCAGTACTGCTAACCGAACCCTATTGGCATGCCAAACTATCCAAACCAATCTTGTTAGGTATACTAGGGCATTTGAAACTCTTAAATTCGTCAATTTGTGAATTTCAATTTTTTTGGTGTTACTATTCATCATTGGTCAACAAAAATGTTGACTTTTAGAATAAAAATGTGTACATCAACTTTGGCACTCCCAACATACCACATTTGGTGTTTAAAACTTGTTGGCATTAAGTGTTTTTAACTCAACACAAACAGATTTTTCAGTTTTGGTGAGTCAAATTCACTGTTCCATTGGACACTGTTACTGTTGGAATTTGAGGAAATGTAAAACATGAAAGTTGTTCCTTATTTTGTCTAGTTGAATTTCCTTTTTTGAATCACTCCATTTGGAGTTTTGTAGCTCCAGATATGGCTCAAAAACCCAGGCTGTCCGGATGTGCAGTCTGCAGAATTTTACCATATCTACAGTGCATGAACAGTGACTTGAGTCACTTGGTTGAATGGGTTCTAGCCATAATGGTAGGTTCCTTCATGAAAGTTGTTTGTCTATGTCTTAACTTGTTGCTTTAAAAATTTCAGACCAATTGACCAAATCTACAGTGACTTATGGCCAAATGAACAGCGATTCGTTCATTTGGTCAAATTCTCTGAGAGGCAGTTTCAGGTTCGGATTGTGGCTGAGTTTTGACCCTTTGCTTTGGTCTTTTGGGCATGGTTTCTTCAGCAAAAATGTGCCATTATAAGCCTAGTTTCATGTCCAATTGGCCAAACATCAATTGGACAAGCACAGCCAAGTTATGGCAGTGCAAAGGGACTGAAATTTCAGTCCCTATCTTTGTATCCATAGGGCGTTTATACTTTCACTTTACCATCTCATTTTTCAGTTCTAATTAGGGTCAACCTACCTAAAATGGTCACTAATTGACCATTAAAAGTTCCCTAACCATTTCCTAAGCTAAGTCACAATTTCACCTACACAACCCTAATATCCAAACTCATTACTCATACACTTTGATTAACATACTTACTTAAGTCTCTATGCATATTAATACTTTAACCATGATTTCCAACCATTCTAAGCTTATCAAACAATCAACCTCAATCTCCCATAGGGCTGCCTAAATTCTTTGGTAGAGATACACATGGATTTGTTTCATTATTTCACAATTTTTCATTCATTACAAGCATAGATCATGGAACTAATGAGTTTTAAACTTCATATATGCACTAACCTTGTTTGGGCAGAATTTCCAAAGCCCTAAACTCCAATTTCTTCCTTCTTCTAGGCTTCCAAGAGACCATGCAAGGTACTAGAACAAACTTTAGTGAAGCTAGGTTATGATTTTAGGGTGAAACAAGGTAGGAATTTGAGCTTGCTTATTTGAACTTCAATGGAGGTTTCTAGGTGTGTTTCGGCTGGGTAGGGAATGAAGAGGGGTTGCTGCAAATTTTGGTAAATTTAGTATTCATTTAGTCTTTTATTTAGTTAGTCAAAGGGTGGTTAAATTGTGATTGGTCCAAATAACCTTAATGACATCACCATGATGCCATAATTAAGCTTTTTTCCTCATTTTCTTTCCTTTTCTCCACTACTCATTTTCAATTTGATTTCTAGTAATGTTTATTCATATTTTATGTTATATTAATTATTTACTCAACTGGACAAGTCGGCCAAAAATCACATCGGAAGGCGAAATGACCAAAATGCCCTCCGTTTGGCTTAACGGGTCAAAATTGTCTGTACCGATTGAAAAATTTTTCTAGGTATTTTCTTGGCATTCTAATGCCATGGGAACCTCAATTACCCTTCTCTGGAGTCCCAAAAATTATTTTATAATTTTTCCCCCGGGTCTAGGGCTCTTCGTTGCGAGAACCGCAACTTCCCTCCGGTTACCCATCGCTAGGGCACCGGCTCATTTGACTTGGTTGTATTTTATTTCTAAAATTTTTACTAAATTTTTCTTATTAATATTTGAGTTAATTAGGGTTCCTGACTTTAGTTTAAATATTTTTCCGGACGTTCTAGCTGTCCGGACCGACACCGGTCACCGAAACAGTAGGATGTACGGAGTGGTTATCGGGAGGGTGTTACAATAATGGCTGATCATTTTATTTATCTTGTTAATTAATTTTAATTAATTTGGAAGATACCCAAATTAATCAAAGCCCATTTCTTATTTTAATTATTCTATCTGCATTTGGCTTGGAGGTGAGGCCTAGTGTACTTAGTCATTAATCAAGCCTAGTCCACTGCTTCCTTGGCCCTTTAGAGACCTTCGAGACTTTGGACCATGACCTGATCAAATGGCTCAAGTTTTAGATTTTGATCTAAGCCAATTTTTTTTCTTTCTTTAAAGCACTCTAACCCTTTTTCCTACTCTATTAATTTTTAAATAATTTTCAACCATTCTAAATGTCCTTGAAGTGTCTCAAAATGCCTCTAAATCCTTTAATTCATCATCATAGTACTTATCACTACCTCTACATTGCATGTATTCAAAGGAATAACAAAAAAAAAAAAATAATAAATAGGTGTCTATACTCATTATAAGCTGATGCTGGGGAGTGAGGCAGAGGAAGATATGAAAGATGCTTTTATATGTAAAAAAAAAAAAAAAAAGTGATGAATGGGAAATTTTTAAAATACAATTATTATATGTACAATATTTATATTATGACCATTAATCATAGTGGGTTTCATTATAATTAATAATTAGAATGGATTTGTTGTATATATTACTATTGTACCAAATAAATTTTCAGGATTTTTGGAGTGAGGAATCCTCTTTTGTGGTAGGGTTGAAGGGAATATGGAATCATACTGTTGGGAGTTGAGAGAGAAGATTATCAGCTTCAACTTATTCCCTGCAATTACATAATAGAAAAATGAATTAATTATGATTGCACATATAACGATTGTATTCTAAAATTTCTTCCATGTATTATTTAAGGACACCCTCATATTTCTGCATAAATTGCGAGTCCTTGTCAGAGTAAGAAGGTTGAACATGTGTTGAAATTAAACAGCTACGAAAACTGAAGGACAAGAAATATCATGACAAATTTGAGAATTTTTTTATTTTTCTTAATATTTGCATTTCAACCATAACCCCTTTACTTTTATTTTTTAAATCATCTTAGAAGTTATTAAAAATGGTTTTAAGGTAATATATTCTAAATATAATTACATTTAAACAATTAAATAACAATTGAAATTATTTAATTTTTACAATAATATTTAAAATGTCAAAAAAAAAAACCTCAATGCCAATTATTATAATTAAATGTCATATATTAAATGTTAATATTTAAAACTATATACTATGTTGAAAATTTGGGAATTGAACATGTCCCTCTAAGTATTGAGTATAATTAATGACAACATTTTCTAGTTAATAGAAAATATGTAAATTAGATTATTGTGATGATTAAAATTTCAATATTAAATGTTAATGGTCAATATACATACTTATATCTCTTAATATTTAGGATTAACCCATTGAATACTTAAATTAAAATTATAATTTATTAAACACCTAAACTTATAAAAATTATAATAATTAAATACAAATTAACTATATCATTGATGACTTCTTAAGAAAGTCAAAAATAATTCCACTTATTGCTAGCTGATTTTGCTAATTGTGCCCTAAATTTTTATTTGTAATAGTTATTTTACTGATGGTAAATTTTCACTCCTATGTCATATATAGTTACTTTGATGTCGTTCTCAATATGATGTCTTAAATGTATTTGTGCTGTTTTTAACAATAAATCTGTTGCTCATATCTTCTTAAGGGTAAACTACAATTTAATTTCTAAAATTCGATAAAACTTACAACTTAATTTGTATATTTTCAAAATCAAGCAATCTAGTTCTTAAGATTTTACAAAATCTATAATTTAGTCCATGGTGTTAGAATTTCATAAAGTTATTATTAATTTTAGTAAAAATGACTAAAATGTCCTTATTTTTATTTTTAATTTGAAAACAATTTTGTCCCTAAAGTTTTATTTTTTTAATAATTTAGTCCTTGAAGTTTTGTTTTATTAATAATTTAGTCCTTATATTCCACTAACTTAGAAATGTTAAATTTAAATTATTAAAATATAGATTAATTACTTTAAAATCCTTAAAAATTTTGATTAGTTACAAAATTATCCACATAAATTTTACAAATTGATCCTTATATATTATAAATATTTATAAATAAACCCTTACAATTTTGTAAAATTCTATTTATGTTATTATTTTAATTATATATATATATATATATCAATTTATAATATTTTCATATATTAGATTATACTGTGGTATATATAAAAGAAAAAAAAATTTAAATATGGAAGCAAATTGTTATTAAAATAAAACTTTAAGGACGAAATTGTTTTCAGATTGAAAATAGAGTTGAACATATTTTGGTATCTTTGCTAAATTTAATGGGAACTAACCATGATTCCAACGATAGAGACTAATTTGATGTTTATTAAAATGTTAATAACTAGATTGCTTGGTTTTAAAATTACAAGAACTAATTTATAGGTTAACTAAATTTCAAATTACTAATAAAATAAAATTTGAGAGACTAAACTATTTTCAAATTTAAAATAGAGTTAAAGGGCGTTTAGTAAAGACTCAATCATTTAGCAGCAGTGTTCTGGTAGCCGCATATATGTTGATGTGAAAACCCAAGTCTAGCTCTCCACTTTCCCTGCATATATAATTTGAAAAATAAAACTCAATCATTTACCACTCATAACACGCCTCCACCAAATCTAGCATTTCAAACTAATAGGATGAACATTCAGCTTCTTCTCAGAATTTTTAGAAATCCGACTCCCAAAAAGCACGAACCCAACGGCGTGACTGCCGATGGCAACATGAAAAAAGTCATTGTTAAAGGACAAAACTGCAAGCATCACCAAGTAAGACAGTCCAGAACGCATCGTGTACATGCCAGTCCAAAAGAACCCTGCAACGACCTTATTCGTCCCAAGCTTGATGATGATACAAAAGTTAAACCACTCCACGATCACTGCGAGAGTGAAGATGAAGATCAAGGCCAAGGAGTACACGCCAAAGCTCGAATCAAGCCAACCATTGAAAAGAATTTCAGTTTTGTGGCGCTACTAAAAGGTCATGTCCTTGATCGCTTTATAGTGGACGTGAATGCTGGTGGTGTTCCAAGCCTTTATCACTGAAGATACAGTGGTGCCATGGTGTGGCATCGTCATCTCATCTCCCATTTTTGTGAACATGTTGGTATGCTTCGGGTTGGCGAAGTGGAGGGTATAAATCAATAGCTAAAGAGTGGAAATTCTAAGGATGGTGCAACAGTGATTTGGTGAAATTCCTTGCTTGATACTAACACTTTTGCGACTTTCTTTGTACAGTCAAAGAGAAAGGCTTGTAAGGTCCTGAAGTACATTGCCTTTTTACGTGTGATAAAAAGAAAAAAGAATTAATAAGAAAGGGGTACGTATGAACTTAGTTACCAAAGGGGTGAAAAGCTACTGAGGTGGAAATTCTTGGAGATGGGATGCTAGTATGACTAGTGTTCAGCAGTGGACGCTATTATAAATAACGCAAAATGGGGTGTAGAAATCTCTATAATGTGACATCCATCAATGCCTTGTCGGTGCCATCAATCAAGCGAGATTCTCTGTGGCAGAAGTACTTGGATGCTAATATTAGTAGCGTGCCATCAATGAATCAAGAGAATATTTTCTTGGCACTTTAGTATTAATAGCGTATAGCAACAAGTATATCACTCTTATTAAGGCCCAAAAAAGAGCATATTTTCCTTTCAAGATGTTGGATTTAGGTGTTTTAATCCATATTTTAATAATAATAAATAATTAGTATGCTACTAATTATATGGAAAATGTTTGTGTTAAGATTATAGGTCCCAAATTTGAAATTGTAAAATTGGTTCAAATCAAGGATGGATACAAATAAGAAAAGGAAGCAAAGCTCTATGTGATCATACAATGTAATTTTTATTTGCTTCATTCTTTGTGAATCTCTTATGATTATTTGTATTGGATCAAGTTTATGTGCTACTTGGAAATTTCTATTTGACTTGGCTTTTTACCTAATTCTTAACAAGGGGGAGTTAAACTAAATTTTCATTTTTCAATGATGCAAAGTTAGTTTTGAAAAGTGTTTTAGTTAAAAATATATTGAATTAGCTTTCCAACTCTTCAACATATCAAAAATCTAAGTTCTAGGTCAAAAGTTAAGTTTTTTTCAAGTCTTTTGAAAAACAGGGCAGAATGAACTTCGGTAGCCAAAGTCAACTTTTCAAAAGTGATATTTTGGCATAATGAACTTCGGCAGCCAAAGTATGAAACCTCAATAGCCGAACTTGGGTTTCTAAAAGTCGAAATAATGGGTTTTAAGTAGTTAAACGACTATTTTAGTATTAAATGCACCTCCAACAGTCATTGTTTTACTCAAACTATAAATTGAACACAAAGCTATTTAATCTCTTTCTCTCTCTAGAACTTGAGCCATATCAATTAATTGTTTAAGAGTTTGTCTTTGAGTTGTGCATTCAATATTCACAGGAGAAGATAATTTGGAGCTATGCATGTGCCCAATGTATTACATCAATAAATAAATATAGAAGCTAATTCCCTATACAACTATCTCAATATCAATAAATAAATATAGAAGCTAATCCCCTATACAACTCTCTCAATCCAAATCTCACTAGCGAGACACCTCTCAAGCCAAACTTTCGCTTAAATCCAAGTGCAGGGGTCAGCAAGATCAGCTAAAAATCATTCCATACCCTGATCTTTCATATCCATAAAGGCCAGGTTCTAACGAGATTAGCTCAAGTCGTGATTACCTGTCCAATCCATATCCATCATATGCTATATATAACACACACAGTGCATCCTCATCCATGTTTTGATGATAATAAGCAATTAGTGTACTACTAATCTACCATGAAAGTATTTGTATTAAGATTGTAGGTCTCAAAATTGTGATATTACTTCAAAATCAAGATTAAAAGAGTGCAAGAAATTGAAGCAAAGATCCTGAGAGACTCTACAATGTAATTTTTAATTTCTTTATACTTTGTGAATCTCAATTAATTGTCTTTTTTTTTTAATCTATTTCTTGACCTAGAGGGAGTAAAATGAAATTTTTGTTTTTGAGAAATACAAAATTTTTTTTTCTGAAAATGTTTTTGATGGAAAATATATTGAATTAATTTTTCAACAGTTCAAACAGATCGAAAATTGGGTTTCGGGATCAAAAGTTATGCATATTTTAAATATTTTTACCTTTTAGTCCAGAAAGGACTTTGGCAGTCAAAGTGAGAGACTTTGGTAGCTGAAGTCATGAATTTAAACTTAAGATTTTGGCGCCCCAACTTTCGACAGCTGAACCTAGATTTTTGCAACTCGAAATAACGAGGTTTTAAGTGGTTGAATAGCGATAATTACATATAATGCACCCCCAATGTCATTTTCTTGCCAAAACTATAAATAAATACCATTTATGATTGGATAAAAATTATAACAATTGATTATTTGAGATTTTATTGAGTTTTAAATCTTTTCCTAATTTTCTCTCTCTAAAACTTGAGCTATTTCAATTAATTTCTTGAGAGCTTGTTGTTGAGTTGTATTTATTTTGTTATGAGAGTGAGATTGAAGTTGTTGAGTGTATTTATTGTATCTTAAGTGTATTGATTGTATTTTGAGTTTATTAGAGCATTAAGTTGCTCTTGTGTAAAAAAAGTTTGTTCTTCACTCAAAGAAGAAAGATTAATGGAGTTAACTCCCAAGGAGGGCCTTCAGGAAAAGACGTACGCTTGGGATAGCCGAACCTCTATAAATCCTTGTGTTCACCTTCTTTCCTTTCTCTCTTTCTTGTGTTCATTTTTTAATAATTTCTCTTAGCCACAAAAAATTTCAATTAGAACCCAATTCACTCTCCCTCTTGAGTTATTATAAGAGACAACAAGTGGTATCAGAGCTAGTCTCTATTAAACAAAGATTTAACCATCTTGGAGTAAAGATTAATGGCAATCCTCAATACACAAGAAAGACAATCAATGGTAAGACCTTGCCTCTTTGATGGCAATGACTTTCTTTTTTGGAAAAATAGGATGTGTTATTTTCTTAAATCAGAAGGAGTACATTTGTGGGATGTTATTGAAAATAGACCATTCACCCCAACCAAAGTGGTAAAAGATGTACATGCAGCAAAACTAAAGGATGAATGGAGTGAGCAAGAAAAGAGAAGTGTAGTTTTAAATGACAAAGCAATTCATGCTTTGTTTTGTACTCTAAGTAGAAGTGAGTATAACAAAGTGAGTATAAAGTCTACCGCGAAGGAGATTTGGGATGCTTTGGTGATTACTCATGAGGGCACTAGTCAAGTAAAGGAGAATAAGATGGATTCCCTAATCTATCGGTATGAGTTGTTCAAGATGAAATCAGATAAGACAATAAGTCAAGTGTATGATAGATTTGTGGAGGTCATTAGAGGAATTAATTCCTTTGGAAAGACATTTACAAATAAGGAGCTAGTAAAAAAGATTCTAAGAAGTCTTCCTTAGGAGTGGCTACCAAAAGTAACTTCACTTAAGGATTCCAAAGACTTGATTAAGGTATAACTTGATGAACTTTTGGGAAATCTCATTGATTATGAGATGACTCTCAAAATAGAACAAGTGGAGGAATCAAGGAAAGCCAAGAAGAACATCACCTTTAAGTTGTCTTTCAAAAACTCAAGTGAAAAAGATGAAGAGTTTGATGAGGAAGAGTTGGCCTTAGTAACAAGAAGAATAAAGAAGATGCTTTTACAAAATAAGAAGTTCATTCCAAATAAGAATTACAAGAAGGACAAAGATGAGAGTAGCAAGAAAGATCCCATTATATGCTATGAATGCAACAAACCGAGTCACATTAGAATGGATTATCCCAAGTTAAAGAAGCCTTCAAAGAAGTTTAAGAAGAAGGCAACATGGGATGAATCAAGTGACTCTGAGGATGAGGAGATTGATGATGACATTACCAAAATGTGCTTCATGGCAATAGAGGAAAGCTCAAATGAGGTAACTCTAAGTAATGATGTTGAATTTTGTTATGATGAACTTGTTAATGCTTTTAAAGTCATGAATGATGAACTAGAGTTAGGAAGGAAAATAAGACCTCATCTAAGGATGCTAGTCCTTTAGACAATGATATGCAAAAATTCTTAAATGAGCTCTCTTTAGAAAATGAGAAGTTGAGAAATGAAATTGTTGAGTTAAAGATTTCTCTTTCCAAATTTGCTAAACTTGATGCAATTTTGGACTCGCAAAAGTCTCCTAGCATCAAGTATGGAATTGGCTATAGCAAATTTACTTAAACAAATCTTTCCAAAACCATATTTGTTAAAGCTACTAGTTCTAATAAGCTTAGGACCCAAGAGTCTAGCCTAAAGGTGTCTAATCCTAAGAGGCAAGAGCCAAAGATATCTAGTGGCAATGCACCTAAGAAGACTCCACTTCATCAACATGTCCCTAGACAAAATGTAAATAAGGCATATACCATTAGGAGATTTGCATCTAAGCCAAACTTCTGTAGGGGACATGCTACTAGGCCTCATAACCATCATCACACTCATCATGCCTCATGCTCACAATCATATGATGGACACAAAAAGAGTGATCACATGAGACCATATGCACACTCTTATGCATATAGATCAAGAACAAGAAGGTTCAATGGTCATTGTCACTATTATAGTAAGTTTGGTCACACTAACTATAGGTGTGCTATTAGGAAAGTTCATCTTGGATATGGTAGAATGTTTGAATTTAATAATGATCGAACTACTAACCCCCAAGGACCCAAGTACATTTGGGTACCTAAAGTTGTTGGAATTGTTTTGTGTAAGTGTGCTTGAAATCCTCAAAGCATGAAAATAAGTGTTACTTGGATAGTGGATGTTCAAGGCACTTGACCGAAAATGCCAACCTCTTCCTTTCTCTTAAAAAGAAGGATGGAGATTGGCAAGTGACCTTTGGTTACAATGGCAAAGGTAAAATTGTGGGGATATGTAAGATTGGTAAGGAAAACTCTTCTATTCTTGATAAAGTTCTTTTAGTGGATGATTTGAAGCATAACTTGCTTAATGCCAGTCAATTTGTGATAAGGGTTATGAAGTTATATTTGAGTCAAAATCTTACTTTGTTTTTAGGATGTGTGATAATAAGATGTTATTTGTTGGTGAAAGTGAAAATGTTAATGTTACTGATTTGCATGTTTTGTCTAACAAGGATGTCAAGTGTTTTGTATCTATTAGTGATGACTATTGGACTTAGCATAGAAGGCTTGCACATGCTAGCATGGATCTTCTTATAAACTTAAATGAGGATGAGCTAGTTGATGGGCTTCCAAAGATAGAGTTTCAAAATGACAAAGTGTGTAATGCATGTCAAATGAGTAAGAAAGTCAAGAGTTCATTTAAGTCAATTCATAAGGTATCTACTTTTAGACCTCTTCAATTATTGCATATTGATTTATTTGGTCCTACTAAAGTAGCTAGCTTAGGTGGCACACATTATGCATTTGTAATTGTTGATAACAACTTGAGTATACTTGGGTTGCATTCCTTACTCATAAGGATTAATGTTTTGATGTTTTTGAAAGTTTTTTAAAAAAGGTTTAAAATGAAAAAGGTTTTCTGATTTCTTCTATTAAAAGTGATCATGGTAGAGAATTTAAAAATGAAAGATTTGAAAAATATTATGACTTGCTAGGGATCACTCATAATTTTTTTTCTCCAAGGACTCCCCAAAAAAATGGTGTTATTGAAAGAAAAAATATAACTCTTTTAGACATGGGGAGGACTATATTAAATGAATATAACTTGCCTACTTATTTTTGGGAAAAAGCCATTAATATGGCTTGATATATTTCAAATAGAGTTTTGATTAAACATATTTTAAAGAAAATTTCTTATGAGTTATGGAATGATAAGAAACCTAAAGTAGGTTATGTGAGAGTTTTTTATTGTAAGTGCTTCATTTTGAATACCAAGGATATTTTAGATAAGTTTGGCTCCAAAACTGGTGAAGTTATCTTTCTGAGGTACTTTACATCTAGTAAAGCGTATAGAGTCTTCAATAAGAGAACCTTTGTTATTGAGGAGTCAATGCATGTTGTATTTGATGAAGCTAACCCCTTTGATCCTAGAAAGGATGTTTCTAGTGATGATGATATTATAAGTTACCTTTATGAGTTAACCTTTGGAGATACTAAATCTAGTGGAGATCAAAATCAACTCAAGGAAGATCCCTTGAATGCTTTGGGAGATGATGAGGTTGAGCTTCAAGAGCAACAAGGTCAAGTAGTTCCATATCAAGGAGTTCAACAAAACCCATCCAAATATTAGACCTTCAAGAAAGATCATTCCAAGGACCAAATCATTAGTGAAACATCAAAAGGGGTAACAACTAGATCCTCTTTTAGAAACATTTTTAATAATCTTGCATTCATATCACAAATAGAACCTAAATCCATAGATAAGGCCATTAATGATGAAGGTTGGATACTTGATATATAAGAGGAATTCAATGAATTTGAAAGGAACAAGGTTTAGACCTTAGTTCTTAGGCCTAAGAACCATCCATCAATAGACACCAAATGGGTGTTTAGAAACAAGTTAGATGAAGATGGTAACATAACTAGGAATAAAGCTAGGTTAGTAGCCAAAAACTATAACCAAGAGGAGGGCATTTACTATGATGAAACCTTTGCTCCCATAGCTAGGTTAGAGGCCATTAGAATCTTGCTTGCATATTCATCATACATGAATTTTAAACTTTTTCAAATTGATGTGAAAAGTGCTTTTCTAAATGGTTTTATTGATGAGGAGGTGTATGTTGAGCAACCTCCCAGTTTTAAAAATCATGAATTTCGAAACCATGTTTTCAAATTAACTAAAGCCTTGTATGGTTTGAAATAAGCTCCTAGAGCTTGGTATGAAAGGCTTAGTAACTTTCTTTTACAAAATGGTTTTTCAAAAGGAAAATTTGATACAACATTTTTTGTTAAAAATCATGAAATGGCATCCTTATAGTGCAAATATATATTAATGATATTATATTTGGTGCTACTAATGAGTATTTATGTGAATAGTTTTTTAACACTATGAAAAGTGAGTTTAAGATAAGCATGATGGGAGAACTTATTCCTTGGGCTTCAAATCAAGCAAGCTAAGGATGACATCTTCATCAACCAAGCCAAATACACTAAAGAGTTCATCAAGAGGTTTGGGATGGAGAACAGAAGCCAAGTAAAACTCTAATAAGCACAAAAACCAAGCTTGACAAGGATGAAAAAGGAAAATCGATTAATGAAAAGCTCTATAAATGTATGATTGATAGTCTCTTATACCTCATGACTAGTAGACCGAATATTATATTTTTCATATGTTTATGTGTACATTTTCAATAATGTCCTAAAAAGTCTCATTTGTATGTTGTTAAACGCAATCTCATTTGTATGTTGTTAAATGCATTCTTAAATACTTGAGTGGCACTTTGCACTTAGGTTTATGGTATCCTAGAAATGTATCTTTTGATTTGTGTTCCTATTCAGATGCTGACTTTGTCGGAAGCATCCTTGATAGGAAGAGCACCACAGGTACTTGTCAACTCTGAGGACATTCTTTAATTTCTTAGTGTGGTAAGAAACAAAACTCAATTGCACTTTTTATTGCTAAAACTGAATATGTGGCTACAGATCTTTATTGTAGCCAAGTTCTTTGGATTAAACAATAATTAAGAGACTTCAAAGTGTCTCTTAATCACATTGTGATAATACAAGTGCATTCAATTTGGCCAAAAAACTCCATACAACATTCTCGAACCAAGCATATAGACATTAGACATCATTTCATTCATGATCATGTGTTGAATGGTGATGTTGTTCTTGAGTTTATTGATACAAATAACTAACTTGCTGATATCTTTATAAACCCTTGTGTGAAGATAGGTTTAATTTTATTAAGAAAGAATTAAGTATGCTTGATAGCCTTGATGCTTGAATTTGTGATGTTATATATATTTCTTTTGCATATGGTCTTTTGAAATTTTTTGTTTTATTATTTTATTTTTGCTATTTTAGGTTTTGTCTCAATGTTTTTAAGAATTTTATGTGTAAGGTATTTTCAATCTTTCAAAAAGAGAAGGTTCTAAAGCTGTGTTAGCCTTATAAATGTGTTTTTGATTTTTTCAGTTAGTGGCACTTTTGGCAACTGAACTTATCCCTTTTCATAGCCAAAGTAATTCAAGTTTTTGCACTTTTAGGCAAAATCGAAAGCAACAACTGAAACCTTGAAGTTCGGCTTGCGAACCTTTTAAAACATTTTTCTAAAAAATGTGGCTTATTGATTGCGGTAGCCAAAACTTCGTGTTCCGGCTGTCGAACCTCCTTTTTTCCTTTTTTAAAAACTAGGTAGTAGTGACTGTGGCAGTCAAAACTAAATATTCTAGCTATTGAACTTGGACTTTTAAAAGCCCCAAAATCCCCTTTCTTCAACATTTCGGCAGCCTTTTCTTCTCTCTCTCTCTCTCTCTCTCTCTTGCTCACCTCTCTCTCTCTGACCCTATTTTCTTCAAAACCCATCAAATCTTCTTCCTATAAAACTCAAATTCATCTAAATCCACCAATTTTGATAGAAATATTAATCTTTAAGGTTTTACATTTTAGATTTTCGCAAAACCTAGGTATTTTTCTCAACTTTTTCATTCTTTCTTAAAATTTTTTGTTTTAAACCTTATATGTATTCTTATTTCTTGTATTTTATTATGATAATTGTTAGTTTTGGTGCCTTGGCCGTGGATTGCTCTTTTTTTTTTTCCTCTTTTAGGTAATTTTTTTTATCTCTATTTTTCTTTGTATGGTTTTTGTTGAAGCACTTTTGTAATTGATGAAAATGGGTAGTATACTTGTATTGTGCTTATCTTCATGCTACTTGTATTTTCTATCTTTTATGAAACATGTTGCTACTATGAACACAATGTTGCTCATTGTTAAGTTAGATTATTTTTTTTAATTATTTTAAGAAGAATTTTTTTAAAAAAATTTTGGTTGGACTTAAGGATTCATATTGATGTTGTTGCTGTTGGTGTTTGGAAGATTTTACTGATATGAAAATGAATTTCCTGTTTCTTTGAGACACATATTATGTTTTGCTTGATACAATTTTCTCTTATTAGAGATTACATTAAACCTTTTGATTCTCTCTCTCTCTCTCTCTCTCTCTCTCTCTCTCTATATATATATATATATACTTTTTGTGTCTAAAAATTGTTCTTGGATTCCCATATGAATAACTTCTATCGATTTTTCTTTGGATTTGAACATGATTTGTTTGAACTTCTTGGCTTTTGTCTTTAAATGTATTTTGGCTTTTAATATCAATTGTGATTTGCTTTATTCCTTGGGTTTGAGCTCAATAATAGTATTGGTTTTTTATTTTGAGTTTTTAATCAAAATTTCCTTGTAATTATCTAAAAGATAGATTTTCTAAAAATCAATTTCTACTCAAAGTTCAACATGCTTTTTGTGATCATATTTTATAAATACTTTGAGAAATGTTTCTATATCACTTTTTGTTATTCTTATTTGCGACTAAAGCCTATCATTCTCTTGCTCAATTATTAAATCCTTTGACTCTGAGCACTATGCTTTTGTTCTCTACTTCTAGATTGAACATATACCATACATGTGTCTTGAGTTTCTTAATAACACAATTATACTCATGTTAGGATTTAAATCAAGTATATTATGCCCATTTGCTTTGTTACCTTATAACCACCTTAATGATATTGTTTTTTGTGCTCAAATGTAAACTTCTTAGCTTGAGTTTCCCTTGAAGTGCATTGTCTTGGAAATGCACCTTCTAAGTTTGCCATTATATGAAGTGTTATTGTAATCTTCATACATTGCCATGTGTTTCTAAATCTTCACATTGGTTATACAGTTACTAAGATTAGATATGCTTCTTATGAAAATAGTTGGTTGGTTTGAAAAGGTCTTGCACTATTGTTTATGTTGAACTACATTGTTGGCATTCTATACACCTGATTGAGTTATATTCCCTTAAGTTGACATGCCTTAAGTTGACATGATTTGTTTTTGATACACAATTCTCTGTTTTTATCTTGTGAGATAATATTTTATGGCTATTGTGACTTTTTATGGCTATTTTGAATTATTTTGGCTATCTTCTTAATGAATGGCACATTTTATAGTGTTTTTAATTTGGATGTGTTTTTTTGTGTGTGCTTTATGGAATGCTCTATTTATTCACCTTTACTCTTTGCTCTATGGGTCAAAAGAGGGCATGTGGTAAACAACCTAGGGGAGAGTCTAGTAGAGGTCCTCCACATACCCAAATCCCTCCAACTTTTGAGTTTGACATAGTTACTAGAAACTCTAAGAAGTATGCTCTCTTTTCTAGGCGATTTGTTCACCCGAGTAAAGTTTGTTATCCATTTCACTATCCATGGGTTTCTTGCTCCCTTTGTTGCCCAAGGGTGAGATTCTCTGATTACTACTCCTGGTCCCACCAGAGAGAACTTAGTTAAAGACTTTTAGGCCAACCTCCATACTGTCCAACAATCTAACCCAATCACTCTAATTAGCTAGGTTAACCATACTAGGTTGTTGTCTCTCCTGCTATTCTAGCTCAGCACCTAGGCATCCCAAATGTTAGTGTAGTTGTGTCTGACACTCACCAGTGGATTATCGAGTCTTACACTCCTAAAGACCAAGTTAGCATTGTTTCTTAGGGTAACCATACTGGTGACCCTGTTCGCCTTCATCCCTCGAGCAGGTCATAGGTCTGACCTTACTTATACTGATATGTTTGTTATGACTTGTCTCTTAGAGTGCCATCCCCTTAACCTACATGTTCTAATCCTTCATACTATGGTGTTTGCCCTTAGGCACTCCATGGCTTATCTCAGCTATGGTTGTTTTATCACTAGACTTCTTAGGGCTCTTAAAGTTGATCCTGGTATAGACCATACCTAGAGATTATGGTTATTATACCATGAACACCCTTCTACAGATGGGACTTACTGTTTACTAGGATAGTTATGAGCATGCTAGGAGGGACCTCTCTACATCATCTCAATGGCCATAGACACATAGATCATAGCCTAAGAGCACAGCAGCTAGAGCCTCTTCAGATCAAGTTGGTGCAGCTACAGCCACAGTAGGAATCAGTGGCACAACCAACCAGGGTGAGTCCTCCCAGACTTCTCATGACATATATGATGCCTTAGCTTTTATGGAGCTCAGGTTTGTCCAAATAGAGGATAGACTGCAGCGGATGGAGGACCAGCTTCACCATCAGCAGTTTGTGGAGGAGCAAATGGCCCAGATTTTCTCACTTCTCTAGCATATGGCATCTGGCGTTCCTCCATTAGATACAACTGCTCCACCACCTCCAGAGTCTTGACCTTCTTTTGTCTTAGATGTTCTTTTTGTACATCTTTCTCTTTGGTTAGTATTTTAATGATGCCAAAAGGGAGAGACATGTAGCTAGTGGATGTTTTCTTAGATCTTCTGGATGTTTTAGTTAGCGGATATATAGTTGTAGGTTTATAGCTGATCATACATGTTGTTCTTAGCCATTAGCTATTTTGGCTTTTTGGATGATGATTATTTCTTTTGGCCAATTTATGATATATTTATGTGATATATTGATTCATATATTGGCTTATTGTCTCTCTTATTAGACTGTGTTTGATCTAGTAATGTTTTTTGCATTAACATTCATTTAGAACTCATGACATCATGTTATTGCATTCATTGAGTCAAAACCTCTCTTATGTGCTCTTCTAATTTTATCTATTGATGCATAAATTATTTTTGTAAAGGGAAGCACCCTAAGGGGGAGAATTTTTTAAAAAACACACATTTCATTTGTGCTTAATTTCTTTCATCCACTAATTGTTTTTCATCATAAAAAAGGGGAAGATTGTTGGACCTAGGGGTCCTAATCTATGTTTTGATGGTAATAAATAATTAGTGTACTACTAATCTACCTTGAAAGTATTTGTGTTAAGATTATAGGTCCCAAATTTAAAATTATAATATTGCTTCAAAATTAAGATTGAAAGAGTGCAAGAAATTGAAGCAAAGATCATGGGAGACTCTATAATGTAATTTGTAATTTCTTTATAGGGGTGTGCAGTTTTCGGTTTAAACTGAAAAATCGAACCGAACCGATTAATTCGGTTTAATCGGTTCGGTTTTAAAATTTAATCGGTTCGGTTCGGTTTATAATTTTGATAATTTCGGATTAATCGGTTCGGTTCGGTTATTTTCATAAAAAAATAAAAAACCGAACCGAACAGAAATTATTAATATATATAGGAAATAAAAAAAATCGAACCAAATTGAATCGAACCGAATCGAACCAAACCGAAATCAAAGAAAACCGAACCGAACCTTAAGATTTTTGAGTTTTGATTTCTAATTTTTTTTTTGTTTTTATGTTTTTATTATTTAGATTTAATGTTAAAAATATGAAATTTTATAAATTTCGGTTTGATCGGTTTAAAACCGAACCGAACCGATATTTATCGGTTCAATTCGGTTTGGTTTTCTCTTATCAATCGGTTCGGTTCAGTTTTTAAAATTTTTGATTTTCGATTTTCGATTTTATCGGTTCGGTTCGGTTCCAAACCGAACCGACCGTTTGCACACCCCTATTTCTTTATACTTTATGAATCTCAATTAGTTGATTGTGTTGGCTCAAGTCTAGATATTTTCAAAATTTCTTAATTTCTTTGTTTTTACCAATTTATTGACCTAAGGGGAGTAAAATGAAATTTTCATTTTTGAGAAATGAAAAATTCATTTTTGAAAATGTTTTGATGGAAAATTTATTGAATTAGTTTTTCAACGGTTCAAACGAATCAAAAATCCAGTTTCGGGACAAAAAGTTATGCATGTTTTAATTATTTTGCCTTTTAGTCCACAGAGGACTTTGGCAGCCAAAGCCATGATTTTAAACTTAAGATTTTAGCACCTCAACTTTCGGCAGCCAAATTAAGGGACTTTGGTAGCCGAACCTGAATTTCTGCAACTCGAAATAATGGGGTTTTAAGTTGTTGAATGGCTATAATTGTATTTGATGCACCCCCAACAGTCATTTTCTTGCCAAAACTATAAATAAATACCATTTATGATTGGAGAAAAGTTACAACAACTGATTATTTGAGATTTTATTGAGTTTTAAAGCTTTTCCTAATTTTCTTTCTCTAGAACTTGAGCTATTTCAATTAATTTCTTGAGATCTTGTTATTGAGCTATATTTATTGTGTTCTGAGAGTGAGATTAAAGTTGTTAAGTGTTTTTTTTTTTTTTATATATCTTAAGTGTATTAGAGCATTAAGTTGCTCTTGTGTAAAAAGAGGGTTTGTTTTTCGCCCAAAGAAGAAAGATTAGTGAAGTTAATTCTTAAAGAGGGCCTTGAGAAAAGGACATAGGCTTGGGATAACTGAACCTGTATAAATCCTTATGTTCACTTTCTTTCCTTTCTCTCTTCCTCATATTCATTTTTCATTAATTTCTCTTAGCCACCAAAAATTTCAATTAGAACCCAATTCACCCTCTTCCCCCCTCCCCCCCCTCTCCCTCTTGGGTTGCTACAAGAGACAATAGTAGTCAATGGAGGTAAACTATTTATGAAATTTACAAAGGATTTCAGTGATTTGCTTGGATCTTTATGTGTGTGTGTGGCTTTTGTTTTCTGGGGCTTTATTTGGATTATATTTTTGCCCCATTTACTGCCTTTTATATGTTTTAGATCAAAGATTTAGACGTCGAAGAGATGTTAACTTAAAAGCAAGCATAAGAGAAAGAAGAAGAATACTCCTTCTTTGGCATGGTGTGTAACACCCTAGGCGAATCCCACATCGACAAAACACGGGAGAGATGCTGGGTTTATAAGATGGAGGTTCCTAACCCCTATTGACGCGTTTTAAAACCGTGAGGGCTTCGACTCAGAGCGGACAATATCACTAGTGGGCTGGGCCATTACATTTGTGGTATCAGAGCTGCTCCGCGTGCAACCTTGAACGATGGTGGGGCAAACCTCAGCGAGGACGCTAAGTCCCATAAGGGGGGTGGATTGTAACACCCTAGGCAAATCCCACATCGGTAAAGCACGGGAGAGATGCTGGGTTCATAAGTTGACAGTTCGTAACCCCTATTGACGCGTTTTAAAACCGTGAGGGCTTCGGCTCAGAGCGGACAATATCACTAGTGGGCCGGGCCGTTACATTTGGTGGCGTTGCCTAGGATGCTTGGTTCAATTGTGCTTTTGTTTTGTGATTATTTTTGTTCAGTTTTATTTGCAAGCATTTTTTTAAATTACGGTAGTTGGCTATGAAACTGATGTTAGTTGATATGTTTTGTGAGTGTAAATTGAATGAATAGTTAAGCTTTGACTTTATTTTAGTGCTTGGTTGTCAAAAAAGTGAAGGAAAATATGAGTTTTCTTTTCATTTGCTTTAATTTTTTAAATTGAATTTAAGTTTTGATATTTATAATTTTTTTTTTTTTGATATTTTAGTTATTCTTTTGGTCATAAAAAGTTACTTTACTCATTCATTTAATAGTAAAAATGACATTGTTTAAATAAAGCTTGATTGGTTAATTTAAAAACTTTAAGGCCCAATTAACCCTCAAACTTTGTTTAGAGGTTCAATTGACTATTTAAAAATATTTTAAAGGCTAATTTGAGCCTTTGACCTAAAAAAAAAAATCTTAGTAAATATATGCAATGTATAAAATTTTTTCTAATATATAAAATTGTAAAATGACTAAATATAAGAAAATAATTAACTTTTTTTATTACTGATCCAACTTAACATATTGCAAACTTCTCTCTTTAGTTTTCTAGAGAGAGAATTTTCTCTATATTTGTTATCTTCTCAAGGCCTTCAGTCCTTGCGTTTTCTATCGTCTTTCGGTTGTCCTCTGCCCCTTTTGGCCAGAGGAAGGCTCTTCCTTAACCTGGAGTGTGGGTCTCTCCCTCCCCATCTCCAGGTTGGGTTGTCGATAGTTTTTGTTTCATGTATTTTGGATTGAATGTCCAACAATTCTTGGAGAAAAACTTTCTATGGACTTGCTCTATTTTTCATCTGTTTGTTTACTGCTCATCTAGGTTGTGAACCACTTTTCTTCATGCATGGCATATCTGGGACTAACTAACTGGTCTATTAGCACATTGTCTCACGTTGGCTAACTTGTAGCTGATCCTTAAGGCTATATGAGAATGAGAAGCCATGAGCTCTGTTGTGCTCCACCACCGCAAAGGATGCTGGTGCTGAATCTGGTCCATGGGGCTACTGAGATCGAGGCTCTGATGGCCATTAAGGCTTCTAGTTTTGGTTGAAAATCTTAGTTCAAAGATGGGCCTTGATGCACTCTTTCTTTGCTTGCTTGTTTTTCTACTCTCATTTTGTTATTGAAAGTTCTAATGAAGCTAATCTTCTGTCTTTGCCCTAGCTCTTGGTTGTTTTATTAAGGGCCTCTGGCTTTTTTTTTTTTTTTTTTTTTTTAAGCTTTTGTTGCCTGATCTCTAGATGGCCCTTATTATCTTTTAGTCAGCCTAGGCCTGTAATCTATACTGATCAATGAATTTACCTTTTGGCCAAAAAAAAAAACACTTAACGTATCACAAGTAACATTTATTTAATCAATGCATTTTAGCTCTGTAATATTAGAGTTTTTTTTTTTCAAATTTATGAGGCCTTGAATTTAAATCTCAATAAAAATTAATTAGATAAAAAAATAACATTTATTTAAAATATAGAAAATATACTTAATAATTGAAGAGAGGTCATAGTATTTCATGAACACAAATCTTAGCCTAATTCATCTATGAGGAAAGTTTCAATTGGGCTTGAAAACTCAAGGCCGAACATAGCTTTTTAAATGGAGGACGTCAGGCCAGCCTTTAGGGCTGTGAATAGGCGTCGCCTGATATTATTTCAATCCGTTGATTACAACATTACAACCCTGCGAACACTGAAAAAAAAAATAATAAAAAAAAGGAGTTGATATTAATTGAAGAACAGATGATGAATCCTCTGGATGTTGGAGAACCCACCATGAGAATACAACACACACATAGATAGAGAACAAAAAGAGTAGCTTGGATTGCATAATAAATGAATAAATTAGGTAAAATCATGCATAGAATTCCCAAAATTCAAGTAATTTAAAGATTTTTATAAATTTTTTTAATAAAATTGAAAGGTATTTTAAGATTTTTTTAATTATAAAAAACCAAAAAAAAAAAACTTTTTAAACTATCTAAAATAACAGATTAAAATCTTAAGTATCCAAATCGATTAATTAAATAATGAAAGGTTTAACTAACTATTAGCAATAATTAAAATTTACATATGTAGAATTATTAAATAATTAGAAGTATT
This sequence comes from Hevea brasiliensis, assembly GCF_030052815.1. Lineage (NCBI taxonomy): Eukaryota > Viridiplantae > Streptophyta > Magnoliopsida > Malpighiales > Euphorbiaceae > Hevea > Hevea brasiliensis. The sequence goes on along the minus strand of NC_079497.1, from coordinate 14,266,886 downwards.
ATATACGATTTTAATACTATATGTATATATATATATAACGAATATTTAAATTTAAGATGATAATTAATTTTAGATTATAAATTTCAGACCTTGGTGCATGCGGTGTTGATTACTGGTATTTGTCTACTGCAACTGGGTTTGTCGATCACTTGTTCCTTGGGGACGCTGACCGTGACAGCTCCATTAGCAAAACAAGCCTTCGTTTCTAAAGGCTTGGTGTTTTCAGGCAACCTAAATCGTTTCATGAATTCGCCGCTGTAGCTCACCACATGCCATTTTTCTTCTTTCTTTATGCACCTTTTGCCGCTTATTCTCAGCACGTTACCTTCATCAACATACACCGTCACTTCTTCTTGCTTTAACCCTGGAAGTTCCAGCTTGTACACCCATGCATTTGGTGTCTCCTTTATCTCCACTTTAGCATTGATGAACGTAGTCGTTTCAGTGGGGACACTTTGCAGTGATGAACCTGGAGAAATGCTGATCTGAAAATCGTTGCATCTTGCACCCATCTTTGTAATTATGTGAGATCGATCGGACTCTAGATAATGATCAAATTTACCTTGGATATGTTGTTGATGAAAATTGAGAAATAACATTGGTATTTATAGAAAAGATTAACATGAAGGAAAGTATTGCAAACAAGTGTGTATAGTGGAAATGCTTTATTCTACGTGCTATTCTAGACATAAAGTGGGTGGTGGCGGGACGAATCCCTTTAAAGAAAGTTGAGAAATGGGCATAATTTGGATGTGAAAGCATAATTTTTTTAATTAATAATTTTATTAAAAAATTAATAGGAAGAACTTAATAATATATATCAAACTAATCCTACTACTTTCTTTTGCTTTGTGAAATTCATTAATCATTTTATTTTTTTTATTTTAGAAATTAAAAGAAAATAAATATGCCATAATTATAAGAGACTATACATCACATATAAACTTTAATAATATCGTGACATAACTATCCCTCCTCACTCACAACCGGCCAAAAAGGAAAGGATCTTTGCTTTTAGAGGTAAGAAAATCATGATCGGAACAACGAAACCAAAGCTATAAAACTTGGTTATGAAGCTTTTGCCATGTCCTCGCTTTTTTTTTTCTTTTTTTTTTTATCAACAGACTTTTTAAATATACTCAACTTAAAGTGTATAATTTTAAATAAAAAATTTTGATATAACATCAATTCAAAAAAAATTATATAAAGAGTTCAGATACTTAAATCATAAAGTATGTCACGACCCAACCTATGGGCCGGACCGGCACTAGGACCTGGGCCAGCCTAAAGCCCCCGAGGCCCGTAGTAAGCCTTAACTATTCATTAACCCAACTCTAAGGCCCATTTGGGCCCAATTCCAAGAAAACAAACGGACAGAGTCCGGCCATAAAATGGACTTTCCAACGGGGAGTTTTCGACTCACCCGACCTGTAAACACAATAAACAATCCATTGGGGAGCTCAGCTCACCCTCCACATACTCATCAACATAATAATAAATGGGAGCTCAGCTCCCTCATCCAATCCATCAAAACAGACTTAAAATATTAAGTTTACAGGTCCAACATGATAATAATATTACAGACCAAATTCAAATAATTACTGCTAACACATGCGGAAATTCTAGGAGTAATTAAAATTACACAATATTGATAAACAACCTGCGAGGTAGAAAAGCAGGTTAACCCAGAACAAAATATCCTCCTGTGGCCTGTAAAAATTTTTGAACAGGAGTGAGCGTTCGACTCAGAGAGTAAAATATCAATCTTAACTATAATCTCTATAACTATCTGAAACTAATGCAACCTGTAGAGTGAAATGCAACATCAACATCATATTCACATCATAGCATCAAAAATGTAATTTGGAGCACTCACGCACCCTGTAACATCATTCATAATATATGGGAGCTGATCCCCTATACAGCTCTCTTAATTCCAACCTGGTGCCAGCGAAGAACTCAGCTCGGACTTCCACTTAATTACCAAATCGGGGTCCCAGCGAAGAACTCAAGCCGTGTCTACCCGTCCTATCCATAGTCCACACCACATCACACGCACGCACACTGCTCCAAATTATCACAACAACATACATGGCACTTTAACATTTATCAATGCATCATAAATCGTGCCTAGAGTTTAACTACATAAATATATGCATATAAGTGATGCATGGGCATGCTAAACATATAATAATATCGAAATTACAATTAAAATTAATATTTTACTCACAAACTTGACGACAAATTACTGTGGTGGCTGGGCGGAGGAAGAAGGCTGTCCCGGCTCACCTGACAATTACATTACATCTATTTAATAAATTTGACTCAATATAAACAAAGAAAAATATCAAGTACGTCCTAAGTCGTGTAGAAAATCGTGAGTCTCCCTATACCTAGGACCTACCCAACTCGCAAAGGGCTAAAAACGCACTTCTATATTCACAATCCATATATCAACAGTTCAATCATATCACACAGCCCCTCCTGGGCCCATCAAATCAATCATCCATCACAATACGCAAAATTTCAATTTAGTCCTTATTATTGATCATTTTTGCAAAAACTGCCCAAACAAGCTCTAAAAATTATAAAACTTTGCCCCGCGGTCCTTAGCAATATTACTAAGCTATTGCAAAAAGAATCGTAATTTTCTAAGCTACCACGAATATTTTATGGATTTTTAATCCTATTTAAGCACTAGAAAATTACGTAAAAACTAGGTTCGGGTTTACCTTTGCGATTCCGACTTGAGGGACGCTCGGGACGTCGACAATGGGGGCTAGCCAAAACCTCGGCCCAATTCGAGACTTTTCCGTAGCAGTGCATGCGGAATTTTGCGAACCGATCAATCGCCGAATTTCGCGAATCGAGAATACCTACGAAGCCCATAACACGGGGTTAGTACATAAATTTTTCAGAATTTTCTAAGCTCATTTAATGCTCGAAAATACACCTGCGAAGTTCCGTGGGACCCACCGAAAAAGCGGTGTCGAAAAATTCAAAATTTATGTCGTTGCGAAGCTCTCGGCGAATGGAGCGTCTTTGGTGGCCTCGGTTTCCTCGTGGGATTCACGGTTTTCGAGAAATCTAGCCCAAAAGTCGAAATAGGCTAAAATCTTCCTGAGCAAAAATCGGACAATCCGCTCGATGGATTTCGGCGTTCTTGGTGTCTATGGAAAGCTCTCGCCGAGTAGATGATTTTGGACACAAGACCCGGTCCAATTGGTGGCCGGATCGGCCGGATTTGGCCGAGGAAGTCGCAGCGGCGCGCAGAGGACGTTCGCGGCGTTCGGCCGTTTAGGCGGCCGGCCATTGGTGTGGCGGCGCTGACTATCTTGGCCGGGTGAGTGCGGTGGTGGCGGCTAGGGCGGAGAGAGAAACGAGAGAGAAGAGAGGAGAGGGCGTCGCGCGCGGGAGGAAGAAAAAGAGAAGAGACCGGTCCGATTCGACCGGTCCGATCCGGTCCGGTTCGATTCGACCGGTTCGATTCGAAATACAAAATTTTGAATTTTTACTCTGCCTCGGGACCGAAAACGAGGTCCAAAAATTCCGAAAAAAATTCCGTAAAACTCAGAAAAATACGTAGACTCCAAATATATTTTTAGTTTTGCCACGTGGTCTTTAAATTAATTTTTAAAAATCATCAAAGTTTATATTTTCAGAAAATCGAACCCGATTTTTAAAATCCGAAAAATCTCAAAAAAATTCCTAAAATTCAAATAAAATTAAAATACCAAAAATACTCATAAATAATAAAATTTTGGGGTGTTACAAGTATATATATATTAGCTTATTAGTTCAAGTAAAATGATTTTATTTATTGTTAATTATATTTTTTTTATTATGCTTTACATTTTCTTTAATAAAAGTTATTTTATTAAGAGATTTTTCTTATCTAAATTCAATCCACTATAAACTTAACATATAAGATATACAATAAAATCCACTTATTCATAATAGACCAAATTTAAATAAGAATTTCCTATTTATTAAGTGTAAATTTTCGCTAGTGTTATATATGATTAGTTTCTCTATGATGTCTTAAATCTATTTGTGGTGTCTTTAGCAAAAAAAACAGATGCTCACATATTTTCCTAAATTCTATTTCTGTTTCGTTCATATTTTATGGAATATATTCGATTAAAAATCAGTAAGTATAATTTAAAAATAAAAATTAATATAATAAATTTTAATTTCAAGAATAAATAATAAATTAAATAAATTCCAACAGAGAAAGTAAATGGGCTGGGTTTCACTAGTGGTCCTTTTGCCATTCAAATGGATTTGACTAGGTGGTGACACCCTGACCTAACCTACATTGAGCAGGGATTTTTTTATTTTTTTATTTTTGGTAAGGTTGAATATTATTGAATTATTAGTTTAATAATAAAATAAAAGATATTATTATGTATTTTTTACATTATTAGAAAACTATTTTATATATATATATATATATATATATATATATATATATATATATATGGATTTTTTTAGTATAATTAATTTTAATTAAAATTAAAATTTAAATTTTTAAGGGTTTGAAAATGAGTTCAATATTAATGAGTTGAAGTTATTAGTGGAATATGTAAAAGCCTTTAATAAATTACTAGTCTTTGTACGTTGTATATTTATTTTCATTTAATATTTAATTAAATTTACTTATTTATTATCATGATAATAAATGAAGATGATTATATTTTATTAATAATTAAAATTTATTTATATTTTAAATTTTTCATATATTTAATTTTTTATTTTTTTAAATCATACCTTTTTACTATATTATCTATATAATTTATACATTGAGAAATAATCAACCTTCTTTTCAATGGTATGTGAGTGAGATAAGACTCAATTAATCTTAGAGTCAAGTATTTAGAGTGTCTGATTTTAAGTAGTGATATTTTTTGTGTGTCAATTAAGAACTTCTTCGGCTTGAGTTAAAGGATTGGGTGTCCTTCAGGAGTGTTCTTGATAAGTTGAATAAAGGGTCTAAGAGAGACACCAGAGGTTTTGTATATCTGTTGAGAGAGAGGTGAAAAGTCCGTTTCATAATAGGATGGTGAAATCATCATGCAAGGAGAAGCCATTAGTAAAGCTATTTTAAAAAAATAATTAAAAAAACAAGATATGAATAGAGAAATTTCCGTACCAAATCTCAAATTTGATAAATTCTTTCATGACAAAAACAAGCAAGTTAATAGGAACCCAATAACAGTACCGAATGAAAGTGAAAAATGAGATGTCAAGAGGTTGAGGGGGAAACCACAGAGTAGCTAATATCATCACAAGAAATACCACGCCAAGAACAAAAATCTCCACACGCATCATCCCATTCAAGAAGCAATAAATCGACTTTAATTAGAATAAAGCATTTCGATATTTTTTTTAATCTTTTTCTTTTAATTTAATTAACTTATCAAATTAAAATAGAACAATATTAAAGAAAGGAATTATTTTTTCCTCTTGTTTTCATGCATGGCCTTTTATTTTAATGGTAATTGTTAGCTTAATTGTATTTATATTAGGATTTAATAGTATTTTTTATTACGTGTTTTCTATTTTGATTAGTCTTATTTACTTAAAATATATTTATTTATTTATTAAATTAGAACTCTAATAATTAATAGAGTTATCATTAAAAAAAATTAGAAAAACAATATTATAAAAAGAATAAAAATTATGCAATGAACAATAAGTTTCAGTAGTAGTAAGACTTTACGAAACTTTTTAATAAATTAAAATGAAGTTCTGAATTAATAAATAGGATCACTCTTACATAATATTCAAAACGTTGATTTTTATAGTGCTTGAGTCCTACTTCACTTTCGTTTTATTTTCAAGTAAATTGATATTCTAAATAAAAAATCAATTAATTAATTTTAGTAGCTAATAAAATTAGTCTTTTATTGTCAAAATAGTGAACTATTATGTTTATGGGTATTTTTAGTAATTCTAATTTCTCCCTCTCCTTCCCACTTTTATATAATTAAAAACAAGTTTTATATATTTTATATTATAAGTTTGTAAATATTTAAAACAATTATAAAAATAAATTAATACAAGTGGGATTCATGTTTAAAGTTTTTATTAATTTTATTTTAATAAATAAAATAAATTTTAATGAATTAATAAAATTTATAGAGTTTAGATTATAGAATTATTATATTAGAAATTATAATGAATTTTTTGTATAAATAGAATTATTATTAAAATTTATTAAAATTTTAATTTATATTAAATATAGTAATATTTGGTATTAAAATTATTTATAAATTTAGCAACTAATTCGCCATCTTTAAAAATTATTAGCATCCAAATAGTACATGTAATCTCTAGTTGCAAAAAATATTGGCGACAAATATGCTATTACTAAAAGTTATTAGCAAAGCTATTATATGTGTTGGTGGCATTTTTTGTTGCTAAAATATATTAGTAATGATGAATTCTTGTATTTGTCACTATAAATATATTATTTAAATTTTTATAATTAATATAAATAATTAATTAATGTAGTTTATAATTTTTTCCATTTTAAGGGCTTATATATATATATATTTTTTTTTTCCTTAATTATTAGTTTTATTGTATTTAGATTAAGATTTATTAATTAAGAAAATTTACATAAATTCTAAATTAATTTAAATAATAAAAATTTAAAATAAATTAATATTTTTAAAATAATAAAATATTTTTGAATTATTATTATAATAAATCAATATGGGTATTTTTTATCAAACTGAATATTCCCCTCCTTCATATAGTTATATTTTTGTAACATTTGCGTTGCACATATGTTTTTATTAATTTTAATAAATTATTATTTCTATAAATTCATAATTTCCAGAATATAATTATTTTATTTTATTTATTTATTTTTTAAAATAATAATTCAAAATTAGTAATAGATAAAAATTTTATTATTATATTGAAATTTCGTTAAAAATAATTATCTTAAACCATGAAATAACTATGCTAAGAATAAGACCGAAAATAATAAAAAAAACTAATTTATGCTATTGTGTTATACATCATATCTTCAAATGATTATTCTTTATGATGTGATATATATATATATATATATATATATATATATATATATATATGAAGTATTCTCTCTTTTTTTTATTTATATTTGAGAATTAAAATTAAAAATTTTGATCAATCATTATTTATGAAACATAAAAAATTTATTCCTAATATATAAATAACATGTTGATTCCTAATATATTCCACTGACACATTTATGAATTTGCCTCGAATTAAATTCTCTGCTCGATTTAAAAATAAATAAATATTTTTAGTAATTATGAATTTTTCTAATATTTGATTAAATATTAGTTAATTTTTATTAAATATGTCACGTTCAAAAAAAGCATAATAATTTTTAATATCTCATAATTTTAAAAAATTGTGCATCTCTAAAATATAATATCAACATTAATAATTTATATTAAATTTATATTAGATAAAAATCTGAAATTATTTTGTAAAAACCTAGTATGATAATAACATTTTCGCTCTACAATAATAATAATAATAATAATAATAATAATAATAATAATAATAATCAAATGTGTAAATAAAAGAGAATAAGAGAAAGAAACATAAAATGAATTAAAAAAAATCCTCAAATTCTATTCTGCTTGTAATAATTAAATAAATATTTATTATATACATTCATAGGTTATGCTCTAAAAATTATGTATTTAAAATCTATTATTTATCACAATATACAAAAAAATCTCAATTAATATATAATATATTAATGATTATTATTTATTTATTTTTTACTTGTGGATAGGCAATTGAAACTTATTTCTTCTTCTTAATAATAATAATAATAATAATAATAATAATAATAATAATAATAATAATAATAATAATGAAAATAAATAGTATATTAATACTTTAATTACAATTTAATTAATTAAAAATTAAAAAATAAAAAACCACATTTTTTAGTTTAAAATATATACGAAGCAAAATTTTAATATAGTTTTAAAATACATTATTTGTTTTAGAGGTTTAATAGTTAATTTAATTTGATAATTATAGATAAAGTTTAAATTTGTGTTTGAATAAAAATGTTAAAGTTAATTTTACAATATAAATAATTAATAAATTAATTTTTTATTCATATTTTATATATATAAATCAATAATTGATTGTAAATTGTAGATTATAAGTAAAGCAGCAAATTCTATTTTTATATGAATTAAAATATATAATTTGCTTGTGAACCTTAGCAGCGCAACAACACTGTAGAATAACTGAATGTATCAAACTTGGCTGTCCGCTCTTGACTCGTGGGTGCTGACTGCAGACCGCAGACTGCAAACTCTATTGTCAGAGATGGGTCTCCATCAGGAGTCAGTTGCGTTCCCAAAATAAATGAGCAATAAAATTTGTCTGGCTTCTCGTTGCTTTCCTCAGACCTTATTTGCCTCGCTGATACTGATAATTATATTGCAAAAACGGTAAATCCTTTCAGTTCAAACTCCCAAGTTACAAAGGAGCAAAATTCTGGCTAAAAAATTTTGCTTTTCCTAAAGCTTGGAGGGAAATAATTTTTTTATTATAAAGTATTTCTTAATAATATATATTTAGTTAGATTATTGTTTATATTATGAGTTTTTTTTTAATATATATATATATATATATATATTAACTAAAAATAACTATATTTGAGTTGAAATGTACTAATTTCAATACAAATAAATAAAACTTCAGTTAATCGCTGGATTCTAAGACATTATAATTAGCCAATCGCAGCGTTAAGTAGAGAAGAAGGTGGCATAATGCGCAGAGATAAGAGATATTTTAGTCTCACATAGCCTTGGGTTGGCGTTGGCATGTCTAAACTAGTGAACTCCTTCGCGTTCCACACCCTCCTACCATGAAAAAACACATCCAGCCAACTAAAACACATCCAGCCAACTAGAACACTAACATCATAGGTTTCCAAATGTATTGACTTTTTCCATACCTGCACAAAATATCTGTAATCCAAATCTTTGTACACGAAACTCAAGAAGAGGGAAATTTGACCCTAAGCCTGTTTGGAGAAAAAAATTGATGTCCTCTACCCCTGTGTCAAAGGGTAGGTGAAGCAAAATCAAAGAAATTTGGCCCGATAATACTGCATCCAGTTTAGACATTTGGAGATCAAGCTAAGCATAGAATTCTATCATTCCATCTCTCAATTTGACTGGAGGAATATGATAAAAAATGAATCAAGAACCATAAGTTGGCCTAGGGAGAGCTTTATTTGGATTTTCTCCATGAAGAGTATCAGTTAGTTGCTCTACATGAGGTTATGTGATCCCATCATTAGAGTCTGTTGAAGTTGTCATCAGCAGGTTTGTGATATCTGTCAAATCCTCTTAAGAATCAATTCTTAATGAGGAATATGTTTCATTCGTTAAGCGACCAACTAAAATTGCCATTTGTTGGTAAGAAGGATCACTAGCTACTTGTTGTTTGTCTTTTCTAGGTTTGACTTTATCTTCCTCCATAGTTTCTGAAGATGAGATACTTTAGAGGGTTGAGCAGTAGATGAGGAAGGCTGAGCTTTTAGTTTAGGCTTTTCTTGAAAAGGATTATGAAATAGTGATTGAGGATAAGAGTTTGTCTGATAGAATGGCTTATAAGTAGAGGGTGAATAAAATGAAGAAAAAGAATTATATTTAGAAGGGGGAAGAAACGGATTGTGATGATCATAGTCAAATGGTGTTGGTTTCCTTTTGGCTAAATATGCTTCTATCTGAGCAATTTGAGCTTTTAAGTTTTTTATTTATGACTTCTTTTGATCAAATTCATAGCCAAACCTTTTATGCTAAAGTAAGACTCTGAGGTCTTTATCAAGTTGATTGATCTTGGACTGAAGATTAACATAAAGTTTATTGACTTGGGCTGATAAATTATCAACATTTGCTTCAGTCAATTAGGCTTGTCCGACTATCAGGTCCATTTTTGAGTCAATTTTTTCCAAGAAAGCATTTTGAGCCTTGGCATTTAAAGTTTGCCAGTTGAGGACTTCATCAGCATGAGTTTATGGCTTAGGTTGTTCGTCTCAGCTAACAACAGATGTTTGAATAAATAGCCCGGATGTGAGCTGTTGTGTTGGATGTAACACCTGTAACACCCCAAAGTTCGGTAGTGCGTTCTACTGCTCCGGTGACCAGTGTTGTCCGGACAGCTAGGATGCCTAGAACTACACTTCAATATGAGTGGAGAGACATAAAATAATGAAATACAAGAAAAGAAAATACAAGAAAAACAAAGGAAAAACAATAGCAAAGAAATGTGATCAAGTTAAGCGAGCCGGGAAACCTAGCAATGGTGATCATGACAGGAAGTCACGGCGTGGACCGTTGACTAGCCCTGGACTGCGGGGAACCCTGGAATACATTTTTAGGACTTAAATAGAACCTTATTGAAGAATAAATATCATAAGAAATATCAAAGAAAAATTAAATAAATAGTACAAAGAAAAGTGAGAAATCGAAAAAGCATAAAACCCAGAATCTGAAAAATCGGGAACGTAACCCGAACAGGGGTATTATGGTCATTTGACATCCCGAATTGTCTTTTGACCTAAATGTCCATTAAAAATAAATAATATTACACTTAGAAAATAAAATGAAAAATTAGTTTAGTGGTACCTAAAGTAAATAGCTAAAATCATGGGTTAAATGTGGAATAAGTGGGAGTTAAGTTTATAAAATGATTAAATTTGTGAGTGGACCACTAATGCATAAATTAAATACATAATAGGGCAGCTGTAACTCCACTAAATCAGCAGAAATAGTCATCTTCTCCAAAACAACCAAAGTTGCCGAATTGAGAGGAAATGAAAAACACCATGGCCATTTTTCATGCAAGCTCTCTTAACCTCTCATTTTCAACTCCAATCCTTTAAGTTCCTTCACAAAAAATGGTCTACACATCACAAGGAAGATATTGATACCAATTTTGAGAAGTTTGGTGAAGGTTTAGCAAGTTACAATTAAAGGTAAGTTTGCATTTTTGAGAATTTCTTTGTTAAAGTTTATGTTCATGTTATGGGTGTTAGTTTGGTGAAGGAAAATTTTGAGTTTGAAGGGTTATTGTTGTTGTCATTTTGGACAGCCATGAGTCACGTTTTTGATGAGGTATTTGTGCATATAATTGATGAGAAATCATGTTAATCATGGTGATTGAGTAACTTAGTGAATTATTTCATGTTTATATGGTGAATTATGCACTTTGATGAGAATTGGTATATGGGACGGCAATGTGATGTTGAAGAATGGTTGTGGCAGCTTGTGGACACTTGAGTAATGGTGTATATTGAAGGAAGTGTGGGCAGAATATTGACCTAGAAGGTTGATGAGATGTATGTAGATTGATATTGTAAAGTGTATGTAAAATTTGTAATGGTTAGGTGTGTTTGTAATGGTAATTAGAAATTGTAATTATGAATGATATTTGGTGTGTTGAGGGTAATGGTAATCTGCCCAAAATAATGTTAATGTAAAGTAGATAATGCTTTTGATAATGTACCAAAACAGATTGGTAGGGTATGGAAGTAAACTTTGCAAGTTAAATGTGTGTTTGAAGTGGGGTGTGAAAGGCATAGTGAGGGCAGTGTACATTTTAGCCTATAACCTTAAATGTGTAACCTCAATTGGTATGAGACCAATTTGAGGTGAAACTAGGCACAAAATGTGCCAACTTTCATTGAGAAACCATGCCAAAATTCTGCTTGCAAGGTGACCTAAAAAAATGACCAATTCGGATTAGGTGCAATTAGGACCTGAAAAATGACCAATTGGGCAGCAGTGAGTGTTTAGGCCATAACTCACTCAAACCAGGTCCAATTGACCTGAAATTTTGACCAAGAATAGTTAAGACCCATACCTACAAGTCTTATGAAGACACCAAAGCCCAGAAATGACTATAAGCAAGTCAAACAACTTGCACAAGTTCGGGTCCAAAAACTGGCCGAACCAGAATTGACCAATTTGACCTAAAATTGACCTAAAATGGTACCACTTGACCAGCAATAGTGTAATGACCATAACTTGGTCTACTTAACTCGGATTGACCTGAAATTTTTCACCACGTGCAATAAGACCTAGATCTACAAGTTTGTAGTTTTGACCGAGACCCGAAAACCGAGGGAACTAGATCGTCCGGTTAGGTCAAACCAGTGTTCCGGAATCCAGCAATTTGCATTAAAATGCACTAAACAAGGAAATGACTTTGGTAAAACGTACCAAACCTAAAACCCTATCGAATGTGACATATTAACGACACTAAAACCTAATTTACCTAAAACGCAATGAGGGTCGGTATATTAGGTGATTAAGTGAATAATTGAGTTCAGTGCATTATTTACCAAACACCATCGATAGAGACAGTTTAATTTAGTACTGAAACACTTCAAATTGTGTTTCTCAGTTACCAAAGACTCAGGAAAAGGGAAGGAAACACTGAGTCCAGATCAGAGAGACAGTCATCAGAGGTTTGTGCACAACTAGTTTTTAACTGATTTTGTTTTGAATATTTCATATGATTAAATGATATATTTTTCTTATGAATTATGTTTAACAAGCATTGGATTTAATTCTATGATTATTGAAAATTGTTATTGTATGTATGAATTTGGCTTTGTGAAATGGTATTTTCATAAGTATTAAGCATTGTTATGGATTAAGTAAATTATGTTTTGGAAAATTGTGATAGAATATGTTTTGAATTGTGATGGTAATATTCATGGAAAAAAAATGAAAACTTTATTATTTGAATTGTGATGAGCATAAAAATTATTGAATATTGGAATTGACTTTGAATCGAATTATATTGTGATTTATGCTCGCTAAAAGAATTGTGATATTGTTTTATATCTCACTATAGATGCTTGACTAGGTTATTACCCGTCTCTCTCATTTGTTGAGAAGACAATGGAGTGAGTTGTGTTTTGATTACCATGGTACGTGCACAGGCTTAGATTTTTCTCTGATTTGAGGTTAGATATAAGTTTATTTTATCGTTATGGCCCTTACGGAAGATTCATTATTGTGATGGTACTGTGCACGATGATTCGACCTCCCCGACCATAGGGAGTTATAATCAGATTCGACCTCCCCGACCATAGGGAGTTAGAATCACATTGAATATGGCCCTTTCGGATTAGTCTTGCATAGTTAGTGAGATAAAGATTGATTTTTGAGATACAACATGGTTTTTGAGATGCATAATGACTTTTGAGATCTGATGATTTTTGAGATACAAAATGATTTTGAGATACAGAATGGCTTTTGAATGGTAAGGAATGGTGATTTCAATTATGGTTTGTGTGTAATTGATTTTGTTGGAATTACTTAAATGGATAGTCAAGATTTGATAAATTGAATTTTGTGCTCCAAGTTATTTATACAAATGATTTACATTATTGGCAATGAATATTTTGAGTTGTGAAATTTGATCAGTATTCAGATTCTCAAATTATTTACTGTAAAATTTGTCAATGTATATTGTACTATGTTTTAAATTATAGTTGTGCACTGAGTTCACCACTCAATGATAGCTTTGTATCTTTGTCGCAGTAAGCGAGCATAGAGCGATGATTAAGTTGCTTTGAGGATACATTCAGATCGGCTCGGTATATCATAGATATACCAATGTACATAGGTTTTGATGTAAGCATGTAATAATATGTATGTAAATTATTTGAGCAGTTGTATAGAAACTCTTGTAAAATATTTTGGTATGTAATTAAATGTAAATTATCGTGAATGTAAATCTGAGATTTCATTTACTTAAATAGTTTTGTATTATATTTCTTGTATCTCAGTCTTTGAAAAATCACTATGGATTTGAATTGAGAAATATGTTGTGTTGAGAAATATATTGGAGTTGAGATTTGCAAATACATATTGAAGTGCTTTTTCTGAGTTTTTCAAGAACTGTTTTATCCAAAATACGAGATGGCACTCTGCCAAAAATTTTCTGAGAACTCCAATTAAGTCAAATGTGTCGGTTTTATCACTTGGTTCAAAAAGGTTTTTAACACCTGTAAATAGTGCTCACCACTGTAAAAGAAGTAAGAAAAGTTTTGAAAATCCCTTGTAGTGTATTTAATGGGTTATCAGTAGACGGAGTTGGTAATTCATTAGGTATACTACGGGATCATGTTATGCCTTACAGAGGGGTAGGGTGTGACAACACCACTATTTGTATAGCCTGGTATATTTTACTGTTCCGGTGACCGGTGTCGGTCCGGACAATTAAGGATATTAGAACCACACTTAAGACAACTAGAGAAGCCATAAACACAAATAATTAGTAATGTTCAATTAGTTAAGTATAAATAAGAAAAACATAACATAAGAAGTTAAATGAGCCGAGAGTCACAGCGATGGGTGACCGTCTCGGGAACGACTGCGAAGCCATTTTAAACTCAAATTTCGAACCGTAAAATGTGACGCTGTGGTCCTTAGGACCATTACGAACACAGTGGAAAAGAGAAAATCACGAAAAAGAACTGTTAAGCCAGTCAAATAATTAGGTCAGGGAGCCGAAAGAAATATGGAATTATTTGCAAACCGGGTTGAACAGGCGAGGGGCAATTTGGTCAATTGACCCCGAGAGCTGACTCCTGACCTAACTGTCAAATAAAATCGGAGAAAAGAAAATTTCAAAATCGAGAATTAAATTAAAGAACTAATAGAAAAAAAAAAAAGAGAATGGAAAAGTTAAAAGGTGATGACATCATGCATGACCTCATGCATGATGCCATAAAGAATATAATTAATAAATTTACTTAAATTGATTTTTGGTCTTCTTAAGATATAAAAGAAAAGAAAAGAAAAGAAAAAAAGAAATAAAGTCATCTTCATCTTCTCCCAAAAACGTGAACCATCTCACTCTCCCTCTCCCATACCAAAACCTCCATTAAAGCTCAATTTTGAGCTTGCATATTATAAGATTTCACCATAGAAAAGTAAGCCACCATAGTTAAAGCTTGTCTGGGCAACTTGAAAAGAAGTTTGAACAAGGAAATAAAAGAGGAAAAGGAATGAATTGAGGAAGAGGAAACTCCAAGTTGAGGTAAGCATTAGATTGAAATTTAATGTTTAAATTTATATGATTTGGGTTACTTTAGCTTAGAATTTTAATTTAAAATGAAAAGAGAATTATTGTTGAGGGACCATATAGGAAATTTGTCCAGCCTAGGTAGGGGTGAGAATTGCATGATTTTGATTGAGTTAAACATGTTAAGATGCTTGAACGAGTTGAAAGATTGTGTTTATATGCTTTGAATTAGTTAATTACAATGGATTAGAGTGGTTAGGGATTGAGACCTAGGGTTTTGAGGCAAAAATTTGAAGAAATTTGTAAATGGTGTCTTTGACCTAATGTGAAGTGAAAAATGGTCATTTGTGACCAAATGAGGTGTGTTAGAAGTGTTGGAATTAAAAACCAATTCGGATTGGATAAGGTCATATGCTGGCAGCATGACCAAAATTCCATTTGAGGGACCAAAAATGAAATTTTATAAATCCAATGAATATGGGACCAATTGGGGATGAAAATAGGCACTAAATGACACAATTTTCATTTAGGAAGCATGCCCAAA
Source organism: Hevea brasiliensis (assembly GCF_030052815.1). NCBI lineage: Eukaryota > Viridiplantae > Streptophyta > Magnoliopsida > Malpighiales > Euphorbiaceae > Hevea > Hevea brasiliensis. The sequence goes on along the minus strand of NC_079497.1, from coordinate 14,251,258 downwards.
AAGTGACTAAAACCTAGTGAACAAATTGATCAAAGTTGAAAAATTGCAGGCTACTATTGCACAACCTGACCAAATGATAAGTTTTGTTCATTTAGTCATAACTCGAGCTAGGCAGGTCGAAATGACCTGAAATTTTACCAGTGCTTAGATGAGATATAAATCTAAAACTTTCATGAAGAATACAAATCCAAATTATGCCATTAACTAAATCAAATTACTGAGCAAAGTTGGGTCACTAAATCTGCAGACTGCAGATTTTCCATTTGAACAGTAAAGTTTCAATGGCTATAACTCTCTCTAGAAAACTCCGATTTAGGTGATTTTTGAACCGATGAAAACCTAAGGCATAGTATAACATTTCATATAAAGAAAGTTAGACCAAATTATGGACCTAACTTGATCAAATTGCTGAACAAATTTGGAACTAATAATCTGCCAGAACAAAATTCTGCAGCATGAACAGTAAACGTAATTTGCTTATAACTTGAGCTACAAAACTCTAATTGGGGTGATTCAAAAAGGAGAATAAACTTAAGACAATAGGGAACATTTTCTATGAAGAAAGTTTTGCCAAATTCCAACAGTAAACTGACCAATGAAACAGTAAAATTAGGGACACCAAAACTGAAAATTTGGCCATTTTGCCTAAAAGACCTAAGTTTTGAGAAAATGACCAAAACTTTAGTGACCAAAATGTGGTATGTGGGTAAAGTTGGAATTCCCATATCTATTAAGCCTTAGAAAGTCAATAATTTGACTTAAATAGTATAGTGAATAGTAACTCCAAACACAAAATTTTAAGAATGTCGAGTTTAGCACGTTAGAGCTAGGTAAAAATAAGGCTAAATTTATTTTTAGATTTATGTTAAATTATGATACCGAAACATTATAAAATTGTGTGTTTCAGTTGAAAAGAATACCGGGAAAGAACCCGAGGAACCGAGTCGAGGCCAAGAGGCGACTCGCTTGAGGTTTGTGCACAACGTATACTTTTTATAATCATCTTTTGTATACTATTTTGAATAATGTGAAATATTGGATTATGGCATTCTTATAATGTTTGATTTAAATTGTTAAAAGTTATTATGTATATTGAAATGACAATGTTTAGAAAATTGTTAAGATAAGTTTTGAAACCACAGTGTCATGACCATATATTTGAACACCTCACTAGCATGACTAGTGGGGGTAATTAGTTTCGAATTTTGATTCCTTCTCTGGAGAAGTGTCGAGTTGTGCCAGTAGAAGAGGATGTGAATGGATATCCATATATTTGAGCTAGCTAGCCTTGTGATGTGATTTTTCTTTAGCCTCTGGCTATTGAGATTCTATTTGTTTCGAATGGCATGATCTAACTGTGGGTTTTATGAAATGTGTTTTGATACTTCGAAATGAACTTGGTTTGCATTAAAATTTCATAATTCATATTTTGTGTTTAATGCTCATGTTTAGTCAAATTTTTGAATAAATGTGATTTATATTCTGCATAAAGATTATTTTAGTATGTTGTGCACTTCTGAGTCCTAGTACTCAGTGATAGCTTTTATTGCTGTCGTAGATTTAGAGACTAGAGGAGCAACAGACTGAGCTGCTAAAGATTGAGAATCATTCAGCTTGAAGTCTTCGGGTATAATTTATACCCTAACTGTAAATATTTCTTTTGATGTATATATTGCACATAAATATATGGACATGTAAAAATGGGTCTTGAGTAGTTTGTATAAAATTTGTATAAAGTTGTAATATATATTGTAGTTTGAAATTCTCTTAATGTAAATTTTGTAATGATGTATCTAAATTGTTTTGTCTCTAATGAAATATGAATGGAACTATTTTATTTCATTTGAATAAAATGGATTGCTAGTATTTTGATGAACATTGGATAATGGATTTGAAATTTGAAAGTTGATAAATGTGTTGAGAAATTGATTGAGATTGAGTATGAAATTGAAGCAGTTATTGAGAAAAATTTTTAGAAGTTCTTTTTACAGGTATTTGAAGAACTGTTTTCTCAAAATACAGAGGGAACTCTGTCAAAATTTTTATAAAATTTGTGGAAAAATAAAATGAACCAAAAATATTAACTAGTTTTAATTTTAACTAAATATTTTAAATACTTATTAGAAAATGCTCACCACTTATCAAAAATAAGAAAATTGTTTTAAAATCCCTTGTAGGGTACTTAATGAGTTATTGGTAGGTGAAGTTCGGTAGTTCATTAGGTATTCTACGGGATCTTGTTATGCCTTACAGAGGGGTAAGGTGTGACACTGGATCAATCCGATGCCTGAGTAACGAAAAATCTAACTTATATATGTCTTCTTGTGAGAAAATCATACGGGACTGTACAAAAGGAAGCACTGGAGGTGGTGGAGCAGGAATCCTTTTCTCTTTCTCCCTTTCTTTTCTCAAGATTTATAAGGCAAGTTCATAGATTAGTAAAGGATTTTTCCTTTGAACATCTTTATGAATACCAATCCAGGGTCCTGAATCTAGAGAGGAGTCCTTTCTAGCTTTTAGGGTCTTACAGGGGGAATCTTGCTTCTTTTTCCATTTCTTGTGACTGCGATAATTGTCATCATCATCATCCTAGTGTTCTAGGTGACAGTCACATCTTTCTGAACCTGGAGTATCCTAAATGAAATGTCCATGGATTTTATCTGTGTAGACTGGCCGTCCATCTACCTAAAAGGAGTAAACATAAATATTTTCTCTTTTTTCTTGCACTAGAGAGATCATCATTGTTTGGAAGATTATAAGAGTTTGTAAAGTGCTTTCTGGTTCCTTGAAAACTGTCTTGATAGTACCATTTGCTTGCCTGTGAATCGTGGACTCTGTCACTTGGATAGGTCGGGAATTATCGTGCAACTTTTCATAGTTGGTAAACTATTCTCGTGGAATAATCTTTACCAAATCTTCTTTAGATAGTTGTCGAGGAATTTGAACAATAGTGGGTGTAGTTTCTGTGTTTGCAAGGATGAATAGAGCATCAGAGGATACCCCTGGCTAAGATTAATCTATGACATTATCTTGAAGCTTATAGATTATCTGGTGGTGTAAGTTAACTACCATAGAGGAGATAGTCTGTTCTGCCCCAATAAGATAGACTTAAACTTTTAGTGCCGTGGAAAGATTATGGTCTTGAAGAGACATGTTGTAGTTGGGGAATAAAGTAAGAATCACACTTCTAGCGCAGAGAGTGGATATACAGGTACCAATCACAGCATATTTATAATTGAGGAATTTGGTATCTAATAAAGACAATCTAGCTGTCACTGGAAGACCTCGTTTGCCATGGAGGGTGAGCACAAGGCGAACAACTCCATAATGGAGATGAGAATATCCCTGTCTTCTCCATGAAGGGATACGGGCTGGAGGGATTTCAAGAGTCACATACTGTTCTGCAGTTGTGAATTTTAAGAATACACTGATCTAGATGTGAAATCTGAACATACTCCTTATTAGTCGTTCTTCTAGAGGATATAAGAGTTCTAATGCTTCTAGTAAAAGATCCAAAGCGCTTGTAAATATTATATGGACTTATCGGAGAAAGAAGAGATTCTCCAACCTATGCGCTATTAGGGATATGTGAAATTTCAACTAGGTTGTCTATTTTAGAGACTAAAGTTCGTCTACAGGAAGGTCATAGAGATAGAGAAGAGGCAAGGTTGATTGGATTAGAGGAAGAGGATGAAGAAGATGAAGTTGGCTCAATAATAATGTTTGAAGATGGTATTAGTGCTGTGTAACTCATGGTTAACTGATTTTCCTTACTCATCTCAAATTAAACCTTATTCATATCCCCTCATGGACAGAACACTGGCTCTAATACCATCACTGGCCGGGAGCCCCTAAACCTGAGTTAAGCATAATAATATTCATGCAGCGATGAGATATTGGTAGCCATTCTTCTGGAGGATATGAGAGTTCTAATGCTTCTAGTAAAAGATTCAGAGCACCTGTAAATATTATATGAACTTATCAGAAGAAGAAGAAAAGATTCTTTAACATATGCACCATCAGGGATGTGTAAAATTTCAATCATATTGTTTATTTTAGGGGCTAAAGTTCGTCTACAGGAAGATAATAGAGATAGAGAAAAAGTGAGGTTGACTGATGAAGAAGATGAGAACAAATCAAAGTTGAGAGAAAAATTCTCTTTCCAAAAAGAAATATGAGTCTATCATTTATTAGGATTTTTTCATTCAGTATTAGAATTTGCACCTTGTAAATGAAAAAAAAAAAAAAAAGAAATTGAAGGCAAGTACTTGAGCTTTATGTTTTTCCCAATTAAAATCACTGTTTTGGCGATTTGGCTTTAAGGAAAGTTGGGAATCAGAGATCGCCCACAAAGACTTTGAATGCATACCAATATTGGAATACGACAATCTTGAAAGAGTTGGCAAAGATTTAATCATAAGAAAGGGAAAAAAAAAAAAAAAGGCAAAAGATTCCCATAAACGAGCATCCAACAAAATTCAAATGTTGATGCCAATAATTTCAGCATCTGTACTCTCTTTTTTGCCAATAATTATATTAAATTTTAACTTTTTTTGTGTTTTTTTAATATAAAATTTTGTACTTATTTAAATAAACTTTATATTTAAATAAACTTTATATAAAATAATAAATATTATCATATTAAACCAACTTCTAACCAAATGTTATAATGTCCATGATAATTAAGTTTTGTTTTAATTGAATATAAAATAATAAATAAGAAATTGAATTTTTAATATTTTATATTATAATGTATGGATTATTAGGTAATGCAAACACAGGGCTCCACTCTTTGAAAATTGTTTTGTTTGATAAGACTCTTTGAAAATTGTTGATCGGCGTGCGCCGAAGTCTATAGTGTTGTGAGCAGCATGTCTAATTCATATGAATTTGGCAACCTTATTATTATTATTATTATTATTTTTTTTTTTTTTAAGAATTTGCTGAATAATTCTTCTCATTGACTTGGGGTAGCTAATACCCATATTGAGTCATTATTGTCATATAATAATAATATGAGTGAATGCAAGCTTTTGTTGTAAGGCATTCGATTTTTTTTTTTATTTTATTTTAATTAAAATTCATTTATAGCATTCGATTTTTTCTGTTGTTTTTGATCTCTTGAAATAAACAAACAAATAACGAAATTTTATATATATTAGAACGACAATTTGTAAGATAATTTATGATAGAGATGTTCTTTTTGAAAAAAAAAATATGGTGAAAATCATACTTTTTTTTTTCTCGCTTAACTATTGGTTATACTGATTATTTAGAATAATATTTATGGGTAATATAAAGAGCTATAAACTTGATTAACAGGTATGTAAAATAAACTAAGTATAGTAACCAATTAAAAATTAAGGCAATGACAATGCAATTAAAACTAGATGAAGTAAGCTAAACAATCAATCACTTAATTAATAAAATGGCGATTTCAAAGTTTAGAAATATAATATATTCAAATTAACGAAGTATTTCTCTAATCAATTTAATAAAATAGATAAAATGTTTCCCTAATAAATTAGAATCCAAGTATAAGAAGGGATTTTAGAGAGACAATTCACATAGACTTGCTGAGTTGGAGTACCTTTTTAAATTCTTGTGTGTTTGCGCGTTTAAATTACATTGCCCCATGTATTTGCTTGGCTCAACTATGCCGTAAACTTGGAGCAGACTGAGCGATGAAAATTGTAGTTACACGTACACGACCTCGTGTACAAGCTCGTGTAACTCTCTGACTTTACGCTTCATGTTGAATATCCCGTGTAGAAAGAAATCAATTCGTGTGTTTGCGAAGCCTACAGTTACACGACCCCGTGTACTGGCTTGTGTAACCATCTGAATTTGTGCCTTTAATATCATTGGCTCGTGCAATTGAGAGCAACTTGTATATTTGCAGAGCTTGCAACTACACAAGCCAAGACACGACCTGTGTACTTATCCGAGTACATTATTTCTTCTTCAGCCTTTAACATATTTTTTTTCCACTTCTCCAAAACAGTTAATACTCTTCTCCAGCACTCTATTATACTTGAAATTAATAAAAAAAAAAAATTATGTGCAACATATATATATAGTAAATTAAATTAAAAATAAAAAAATATAAAATAACTACATACAAAGCAAAATGGATGTTAATCATGATCTAAAATGTTTATATAAAATGAATGTATCACCAATTATAATAATAATAATAAACTACACATTAAAACAATATAAAAATTCTTTTTAATAAGTAACCCTAAATTTATTTCGTGACCATTTTGAACCGTATCAAATTGAGTATAAATTTATTAAGATTTAAAATAAATAGAGGATTAATATAATTCGATAATTGATAATAATTTAACTAATTAAATTATATAAAATACATGATAATTTTTTTTCTTTTCCTAAATAGAGCTTCAACTTTTGAAAAAAAAAAAAATATATATATATATATATATTAGAGCTTCAACTAAAAAAATCTTAAATTTATCTAATATAATTTAATTTAATGACTGAAAGAATTCCATACCTAACAGACTAATGATTAAGTCTTCAATTCTCTTTGAAAAGAATAGATCTTAAGCTAGATTATTTAAAAACCAAAATTCAATTAATTAGGTTGTTGGACTGAACAATGCCACCTGACCGAACGGGTCTTCAAGAAGTGAAGAACTGTAGTAGTGTAGTCCAACAATGGCGAAGTTGGCCCCGTGCTAAAACCACTTCGTTTGGAAAAATGAAAAACTCATATAATTAAACATTTTTAAATATGTTTATAAATATAAAATACACTCCTCTTTCCATTTTCATTTATGACATTTAAATTTTACACGATAATTAAATAATTTTATTTTTATAAAAATATGAAAAAATAATTAATATTTTTTAATTTTTAAATATAATAAATAATTTCAAATAAAAAAGAAATTAGCATTATAAATTTTCCCATTATTCTCCTTCCTTTTGAGTCTTTTTCAAGTTATAGAATTCTCCTGAAATCAAGTTGTTATAAGAATGGCCTTATCTATTTTCTTATCTATTTTTTTTTTCTCCCAATTTTTAAATCCCGCGGGCAAAGCCTTTTGTTAATTATAATTAATCCGAAACATGCAGCAGAAAAGACAAAAGTTTAGAACGCGAAATTCGCGCTCCAATTCATCCTCATCTCTCTCCCGCGAAAATTAACGAAAAAAGATAACAAAACGTACCATCATTCTTTATGATCTACCTAAAATATCCCCGCAGATGAACTAGACCGCACCGCACCGCACAAAGCGCGAGAGCTGCTGACGTAACGCTCATGGCCCCCACACTCTGTATCTTCGGGATTCGCTACAACTAAGCAAAGAAGTCTCATATGTGGGACCCTATATAGCACCCTATATATGAGCATGTGCAATTATGAAATATTAGAGTCATTTTTAAAAATTCTTTTAGAGAAAATTAAAAAAAAATAATATTTACATGCGTTAATTTTTAAATGAAGAACAATTTTTTTTTTTTTTAATTTAACTGCATTTTGAAAAATAATTGTAAATTTTTTTATTATTCATAATAAAAATTTATTTTTTAACTATTTTTTAAAAAATAATGATTTTTCTATAATTAAAATTATATTATTATTTTTTATAATTAAAATTAAATAATTATTTAAAAAATTTATTTACACCTATAAAATAAATAATGCATATTAAGGAATTAAAAAATTTTTGAAATAATATAAATTATTAAATATATTTTATAATAATTTATTTTTTATTCAGAAAAATGTAAATAATTTTATATTTTTAAATTAAAATTGTTTTATTATTAATAGTGAATAATTTTTTCATGTGTTTTTTTTTTAATTTTTATAAAAATTAAAAATAATTATTTTAAAAAAATAAAGAAACTATTTTCCACGACTAAACTTATTTTGCTTTTTATTATCAAAAAACACTTACTTTGCTCTTAACCGTCTGATCGAAAACGAAACGCCACCCTCCCTTACCGCTGAGACTCTCTTCGCTGCCTCTCTCTCTCTCGCTCGCTCGCTCGCTCGCTCGCAGGTGGCTTCGTTTTCTCTGAAACTCGAATCGTTGCTTCTTTTCTCTTTCGGTTTCGAGAATACCAAAAGATTGGTTATGATGATGTAGAATGTGAATGTTCTTGATTTCTGTAGCGGTAATTCTTTTCTTTGCTTGTAGTCTAAGGCTGTTTCGTGATTTCATCACTTACCGTTTTACGTTGCGGATCTTTATCGAGATCAGCGATTTTCTGTTTCAATGTCACCTTCGTGAACCTACATTTCCTCGCTTTTCAGTTGGTACGTTCTCTAATCCCTTGAAATCTTCGCGATGAACTTGCTACGTCTTGGTAGTTGGTACTGCTGCGTTCTTATTCGTTATGTACGTTTTGTTATTGTTTTCTCAATTTTGATGTGTTTGGTTCTTGAGAAAATGACGAAATAGAAAATCATGGTTTTATAGTGGTCAGATTAAAGTATTTTTTTTTTTATTTTCCATGGGGAATAATAATAGCTGACTTCACATTATTCAATGAATTGACTGAGATTTGCGGTACTCTAAAAACTGAAAATGAAAACAGAACCTGAAATTTGTAACCAGGTCTTGTAAATGCCGGTTTAAGTTTTGTTTAGATCTGTGACTTTCCCGATTCGATTATGAGTAGTATACCGGAAATTGTGTCTATATTTGGAAAATGATCAGAATTATGAAATTTAGAAATCAATTGAAGCTTAGAAAAGCATGAAGTTTCAATCAAATTGTGAAGTGAAATATCAGAGAGTGAAATTTTCACATAAGTTTGTGTGCGTGTTTGTGTTAATGGATTAGCTATAATTAAATGATTGTGACTATTGTTTTCAACTTTTTTCTCCCCTTTGATTCACGGCTTCTAATTGTCCGTTGAAAAAGACTGGAATTTTGCGAATGATCTAAATGGCCCTATATGTTCTCTGAAATGTTGAATTAATGTCAGTTTGAACTGTGAAGCTCTTATCCAATCTTGAACATAATGTGCAACGGGAACGGAAATTAGTAAATTTCAGCACTTCTTTCCCTATTTTGGGCAATATTTTAGGTTTATTTTCGACTATCCTTTGTGTTTTTCTTCTCTGCTTCTGTTGCCAAGGTTTGTGACTAATCTTGCTTGCTCAATTGTCTTTCTTGTGCCATGCTTTTAAAAATTAGGGATTAATAATGGAGCAGTCGCATTTTCTTCTTCACATTTACTTGTTATATTCTTAGTTTGTTGCTGAGAATACACACACATTGTTGCTGAGAATACAATTTGCGAATTGTATGAAAAAGTGCAGTCCTGGAAGAGTGGCTAAGAATTTTCTTGCATTATCCTTTAGCAGGCAAAGTATGTCCGTGAAACTTGCAAATAGTTAAAATGTTGTCAGGAATAAGACCAACTAATACATATTCAGAACCGTCTAGCAAAATGGGATTCAGCAGTGTAGGTGTACAAAAGAGTTCAAAACAGCAGCAGAATTCCAAGATAGTGAAGGATGTGGTTCTTCCAACCCAAGTAAAGCAGAGTATAAAGCATCAAGACAAGTTAAAAGCTAAGAGTTGTACTATTAAGCCATATGATGATCCGCCCCGTGAACTAACACAACATTCAAATTCCAGGACCTTGGTCCAACAAAAAACTTCAGGGAATTGTCAGCAGCTGTCTGTCATGGTAAGGGCAACAAAAGATGATGAGCTTATCAAGTATATGTCAAATCTGCCTTGTTATCTCCAGCGTGTGGAGAAAACAGAAAACATCCAGGATAAGGCTTTAAATGTTGGGGTTTTGGATTGGTCCCGTTTAGAGAATTGGAAATGCAACCAAAAGGACACCCTGGTGGAAGCGGGCAATAATGCATCCTTGCCTAGCAGTAATTTGTCAACTAAAATGATGACTAGATCATCTACTTTCTATAGTCAAGCTCGCAATGAGACTTCTGCCTATCAAAGCAAGCAGCATCCCTCTCTTTCTTGTAGAAATAATTCTTCTCATAATGATGGCATTTCTCAAGATGCCAACTCATCTGTCCGGGATGCCATACACTTTCAGGATGTGGCAAATGCTGCCAAACGCCATTTTGATGGACACAAGAGAGCATTGTGGAACAAGAAGTCTTTTGACAGAAATAGTTCAGATACTGCTTTTGAGAAGGGGAGAAGAAGAGAGTTGCATGATAGAATTGCTTCAAAAGTTCAGAATGGGTCATCCAATTCCAGATATAACGGTATGCCATTTGGACCCAAAGAAAGTGATAGAGAGGCCAAGCAGATGGTTGAGGAAATGCAAGAAATGCATACAAAGAGAAAATCTTTTAAACATAAGAAAATTCCAAACAGGGGAGCTTCATCATCAAAGCTGAGATATTATGACACTTCACCCAGTGCAAAGGAAAAGAAGAATGTCGACGATAGTAGAACAGAGAAGAGAATGGAGCTGCAAGAATCAGCTATTGATTTTCCTGCTCAACATCAAGCTGATGAGAAGAAAAGAATCATTCACTTTTTTACCAAAAAGTTCTCGCACAATAGCTTCCAAGAGCAACCAAGAACATCGTTGGATGAGAATGTATCAGAAGCATATCAGAATACCTTGTCAGATGGCTTTTCTGATGAGGTTTTCTCTTCAGAACTCCAATATGACATTCCTCACTCATGTCCACTGCCTTCTAGAGCTGAGATTAACATTGACCAGCAGGAGATGGCACCTGGTGTAATCAATACTCGGCATGCGGAGCTGTCATCCAATGCAAGCAACAATGTTAAGTCGTCAAATGGAAATCTAGTCGAAACTTTAAAGATATCGGACCAAGATACATCAGAACTGGCAGCTAGAAAAGGCAGACATCCATCACCAAATCGCCGATTTAGCTTCAGCTTAGGTCAGATGACCAGAAGTTTTAGCTTCAAGGAGAGTTCAGCTGTCCCACGGTTGAGCTCCACATATGTTTCAGTGAAGTCTGGTCCTGTGATATCTAAAGCTTCTGCTGGTTTGGATAATTCAAGCAGAGAGAAAGCAAGTTGTCATAGAGGTAGATCCAGCCCTTTGAGAAGGTTACTGGATCCATTACTGAAGTCCAGGATTTTAACTCCAACTGGTTCTGCTGAAACTGATCAGCCATTAAGAGGAAGCCTGAATTCCTACAGCTTTAAGCCTATTAACACCACTGAATCACTTCGGACTGAAAAGCATGAGGCATCAACTATACAAGCTCACCTGTTGATTACAAAAAGGAATGGACTTCCTTTGTTCAGATTTGTGATCAATAATAACAATATTATTATTGGGGCGCCTGTGAAAAATTTAATGTCACCTGGGAAGAATGATTCAGGCTGCAACTATGCATTTTATGCCATTGATGAAATCAAGAAAAAAAGTGGCAGCTGGATAAATCAAGGTATTAAAGAGAAAAGTTGTGGCTTTGTCTATAATGTGGTTGGCCAGATGAAGATTAACAGCTCTTCCTTGGATTTTTCTGGGCAGAACTCCAATACCCAGTGTATGGTAAAAGAGTCTGTGTTGTTTGGCGTTGAGCTAAGACAGACAGGTCAGGTATCTCCAAAGTTAGTGCAAAACACGGAGCTTGCAGCTATTGTTGTCAAAATGCCTGGTGGAAACTTAGGCTTTGACAAGCGGCAGACTGATAAAGAAGAAAATATCATAGAAAAGGGCTTCTCATGGCACTTGCTGGACAATGAAAACTCTAATAGTTGTACAGTCATACTTCCTGGCGGTGTTCATAGTTTGCCAAACACAGGAGTTCCTTCACCACTGATTCACCGATGGAGATCTGGTGGATCATGCGACTGTGGAGGTTGGGATGTTGGTTGCAAACTCCGCATCCTCTCCAGTGAAATCGAACACCATAAGCTTCCAAGGACATCCAATGCTTGCCTCACATCGAATCGTTTTGAACTTTTTGTTCAGGTAATGCTTGTGTTTTACTTGAGAATTTGTCTTTACATTCTTATTGGTATTGTCAGTTATATAGCCAGCTTATTTATACAGGGAGAAGCCCAACTGGATAAACCCATCTTTAGCTTGGCACCAATTGAAAAGGGAAAGTACTCGGTTGAGTTCAGTCCATCAATTTCTTTGTTACAGGCATTCTTCATTTGTGTCACAGTGATAAGTTGCCGGATATCATCTGATCTTGCTGAACTGAGTAACGTGACGGAAGAAAAAGTACTTCAGGATTCCGAAAATCTAAATGATGTAATGAAGAAGATTCGCACCACTGTCCTGGGGAAAGTACCTTTGAAATACACTCCAAGCCCACCTGTTTCACCTGCTGGAAGGGTCTAGCTTTTGGCCAGGAGGAGCTCTTAAACAATAAACAGAGATCCTGCTGTAGTAGAAGTCATATTTGGCTATAATAATTTTGTATCAGTTCTGTTACATTACCAACATCACCCTTGTATAAAGAAATAGTGCAAACAAATATACACCTCTGAAATTAAGATGATATAGTATTAAAAAGGTTAAAATTTCTATTATAATGACGGGAAAGTGTCTCATCAAGAAATTCATGTGAAACATAGAAGCCAATTTCTATTGTCTCCCTTAGCCCAAAGGGATTGTATAGAAGCCAGGTCCCCATTCCTGAATGCATTACAAAACCGAGCATTTGCTGCCAGTACTGAAGCTTTAAATTGCTATCCTCCTGGAGTACTCGTAGACTGTCCCTGCGTTTTGCAGCTTGGGCATAATTCTATTCATCAATGGCAATCTGTCAGTCCCGTGTTAAGGCTTTGCTCATCTAATATGATGCTTTCACCGCTTACCATTTCCTCCGAGTCCTCACTTGTGACTTGACATGCTCTTAGTGACAACAACCGGGAAGTTTTAGCGAAGAGTGCTGCTTTAATGTGCAGCTTGAGAGGAAAACAATGTGTTGCAGGTGTAGTAGGCGAAAAAAAGTGGTTGTCCTTGAGGTGGGGAAGCCCGTCGAAACTATTAATGCAAGAACATGGCAGCCGCCTATCAATATAATTTACCTACAACAACATTGCAAGCTACAGCATAGTCTAATGTAAATTGAAGAAAACAGTATCACTGTTGATTAGAAAATGGATGATCAAACATTCACCCATGAATTTTAATTTGAAACTTCGTTTTTCCTTGCGTGAAATGTTAATATGAGATCATGTTTCGTCTAGATAGAACTTTTCATCTCTGATTCTCAAAATGAAGACAATCCAAAATCTGTTGAGCATGACAATATAGTAGTTAACAAAATTTCAAGTGAAAGATTCTATTTATTAACTAATGGAAACGAAAACATGGGAACTGAAAAGGAACTCACTTTGAAGCAAAAGTTAGATCCACTGAACGCCATGATTAAAGAGAAGAACTAGAAGAGTTGGGGTTTTTATCTGTCAATGCAAGTTTGAGTCTTCTTCCGGACATGAGAGGATGAGGTTGGTCTCAGCGTCAGCTCAGGAATGAAAAAGGATGGCTAAATGTGGGCTCCTAGACTAGCCTTCCAACACAAGTTCTTTGTTATGGTCTCCAAAATAGGGAAGCAGCTGGGCCTTCAACAGGCTACAGCCTACAGCTGCCATTTCAATTTTCACGTAATTGCTGAATTTCTACTTAATGCCTAATTTCACCTTTATATTTAGGCTCTATTTGGTAATTTTATTATTTTAACAACTATTAACTATTTTACTAATTATTAAATTGACTATTAAAAGTAAAAATAACAATATATCTTATTAACTTTTAATATTTTTTTAACTTTTAAAAATTTAAAAGAATAACTTTTTTATGAGTCTCTTTTTAAATATTTAAATATTAATATAAATATTATCATAATAATATAAATAAAAAAATAATTAAAATATTAAATATTATCTTAAAAATTACTGTCAATTAAAATTTTAATGGGAAAATTAATTTGTTTTATTTTCAATTTTTTATCTAAAATTAATTCAGAAATTTTGAGAAATTAATCTAAAATTTTTTATTTTTAGTTAAAATAAACTTCAACTAAAAATTTTAAATTAATTTAAATAAAAAATTAAAAATAGATTAAATTTAACATCTTAAATATTTAGCCGTTGAATTTCTGATATTTTGGTAGATCCTATAATGGAAGAAACTTGGGATAGAAAGACAAATTAAGAAGTGATTAATTGGTTGATTTTGATAACACCAATTTCATTTTCAATCCTACAAGAAGACACGTGTTGTCGACTAGTTGAGCAGTTGATGTTATAGGGCACATGTTGGATGTTTCCGTACCGTAGCTAATGGGCGTTGTAGTTGGACAAATCAGCTTAATTTGTGCAATTTTGACCTAGTAATAGACACCATCTTGGAATTTCAAATTCCATTTTCTCAATAAATTTAAATAAAATTGTAATAATATTATAATAACATATACACACTAACCTTCATTACCTAATTAATAATTGTTAATCACTAATCCAAAGCTTTTCCATGTGCTTAACCATCTAATTTAACCTCTTGTGCCTCAAAATAAACTCTAAAATTGTTTTGAAAAGATTATAACACTTTTATCATTCATGTTATATGCTTTATTTTATTGCAAGTAAATATAAATATTTTCGCATTATTAGCACTTTAAGGACAAGGTTAACGACGTTAAATATTGCTCGGTTGGCATGCTAACATTAGTTTTACATTGACATAATGTCTAGCGTTAAATTAATGTATGAAACTAAATATTATTTTTAATAATTATTATTACAAAAATAGAAAAATTAAAATAATTATAAAAAATACTTTTAAAATTATTTTTAATCAATAATTGAATTAAACCAAAATTAGTTATAAAATGATATTTTGTGCCGCAAGATCCGTACTCGTACTTTCATTTTAAATTATATATATATATTCACACCGCAAATTTGGAAATTTCTTTTTCAATTGAAAAGCAACTTTGAAGTCAAGAAAATATTTTTAAATTTTTGCTTTAATTCTCTCAGTCTGACATACAAATTATTTTTCGACCCTGGTACGAATATTAATTTGGAGACATATTTGCTTTAATTTTTAAAAAAATTAACATCAATTAAAATTTAAATTTAAAATTTTATAATTTTGAAATAATTAAATATTATTAAGCTACAGCATTATTAATTGTTTTTATTGAGTAGGGACAGATGGATTATTATTATTATTATTTTGCAATTGGCGTCGAATAAAATTGATGCTTCGAAGGGGAAATCTTTTAGGAAAATTCGATAGGCACAAGTGCACTTTGGGAGGATTTGTTTGGGTGTCGTCTCAATTTTTTTTTTATTGAAATATATATTTTTGTGGGTGTAAATGAAAATATTAAAAAAAAAAAAAAAAAGAAAAGAAGAGTAGTTAAATGATGAAAGGTGCTTGACATGTAATTTTGTGGTGGCAGAGCCGCGCATGGATTATAATATGCCGATGAAAGAAACAAATGAAGCCAGCAAACAAAAACACTTGCCAGAGTTGGCTCTGTTTGTGCTTCAACCCTTACAATATTCGGATTTTTAAAAAACTAGTCTCTTTCTTTAGATTCACATCTTCGCTGGTATCGTTATCTTTCGGTTGTTTCTGTTTAAAGGTTTTCCCCTATTTCAAGCTTTGGGAATATGTTTATGGATATCACAGTTGTCCACCATTTTTCCTTTTCCATGGATTTTTCTTTTTAAATTTCAAAAATAATACATGTGATTCGAATTTTAAATATTAATTATTCATTATTTGAATTTATTTTATATAAATAATTAATTATAAAATATATATTTTTTATAATAATATTTATAAATTTTATATATTATATTTTAAATAAATAAATTTTAAATATTTTATTAAGTTTTAAAATTCTAAAATATAAATTATTATTAAAAAATATTTTCATATAATTTATTAATTAAAATTTATAAAACTAAATTGAATTAAATTTATATATTAAATATATTTATCAGATTCATTTTTACGTGTACCTATTTTTACCATAATTAGTAATTTCCCTCCAAGAAATCTCAAATTTAATAAAATTATAAAAAAATAAATTGTTCAAAGCGAGTGAGGCTAAAAAAAGGAAAAGGAAAAGGAAAAGTCTCAATCACGTCAATAAAAGCCGCCTCGGCCGTTACATGTCCTAACAATCTATTCATTTAACCAACCTATTGCTCGGCCCGTCGGCAATAACGACCGTTGACCTTTGACTCCCATGATTCCGCAATTCCATAATCCTGCCCTTTTTTATTCAAAATATGAAATGTAAACCATATTTTCAATGTTTTTCTAGAAGGAACCCTAAATTTAAATAATTTTATAAATTTATTTTTATCTACAAGAGGCATATCAAAATATAAAATATTACAATTAAAGAATTTTAATATTAATGGCTCTCTAATTTATTTGATTAATTTAAATGAAAATGCTATAACTGAATCAATACATTTTGGTTCATATTCACAGGCACTCTCGTTAAAAGAGGGGGAAAAAGTGTAAGAGACATAATTTCCAACGCATTGAGCCAATAAAAAACAAAAGGGCCACTTAAGAACAATGCCATGGTTTTAACGTACCACAATCATTTTTTTTTTTATTTAATTATTATTATTTTTTCTTGTATCAATTCAAGTTGTGGGATCCCAAGGAAAGTTGAGGGAGGCCAGCCAGCCAGCCAACCTCAAATAAAATCCAGGGCACACCGCCAACTCAAAAGAGCTTCTTATATCATCTGGACAACGACATCGACATGCCCAATTAGCATTTGGATTATCTTATTCTGTCTCATTTATTAAAAAAAAATTAACCAAAAATTATATTCATTATTTTTAATTTTTTTATAAAAATAATTATTCGTTAAAAAATTCAAAATTTTAATTTTTGTGATAGAATTATTTTTTGAAATTAAAAAAAAATAGTGGAAAAAAGGGTGATTTGTGGGAAAGAGACAGAGGGCCACATGGCATGGAAATGGTGTTTAATTATGATTGGTGTATGGAACTCATTAATTAAATTATTATAAAGCTTGTTTTTCAAAATTTGAATGCCTGAGGAGGGAGTCCGTTATCCTCGTGTACGGCGCCACGCCCGCCACGCCCGTGACTCCTGACTAGGTTCTCTGCTCGAAAATCAATCCTTTTTTCTTCTTTCTTTTTATTTTTTTTTAATGAAATAATATTTTTTTATTATTAAAATTTCATTATCACATTTTATTATTATATTACAACCTAATAAAAGTCATAATTCAACTTATTCGATTGTAATTTTAATTTAATTATTAAAAATAATTTTTAAATATTTGATTTAATTTAAATTTAATTAATTATTTTTAATTAATTTAAAATTTAATTAATTCAATTCAAAATTATTGCATATTCGTTAAAATCAAATGATTTTTTTATGATAAATCAACAATAAATTATTGCATATTTTGTCATCACAATTTATAAATATAAAAATATAAAAATTAGGAAGTACTGAGAGCTGCAGGCCATAGCCGGACCCCGGATCATAAACAAGTCATAACTTCTTATTTGAGAATGAAATCAGCGTAAAAGTTTGAGAATTAAATTAATAAAATTAAAATATTTAGTTAAAAATGAAAACTCATAAAGATTTGAAATTTTTTAGTTATTTAAACTCTATTTATTTTGTAAAAAATAACTTATATATAAAAAATAATAAAAAATATTTTTTTTAAAAAAAATTTTCATGAAAAATATTTTTTTAAAAAATATTTTTTATTATTTAATTATTATGTTAAAATAATGGTATCCATCTAAATTATGTATGTATAAATATTTTTATATTTTAATAAAATTATTAAAATTTAAAAATAAAAAATAACTAAATTTTCTCCCCATTTTCCTCAGTGCTATAAACATTAAAAAAAATTAGTGAAATAAATAAAGGCTTAGTCTTAATTTAATTATAATAGTAATATATTTTTACAAAGTATTAAAGGTAAATATGGAAGGAATGACATGATTATTAGTAAAATGAAAATATAAAGATTAATTAGTTAACAATTATAATTTTTATTTTAATAATGATAAATTTTAAGGATTAAATAAAATGTTAAAGTGAAAATTAATTAAGTTAAATGGAAGGTAATTAATTGTTAAAAGCACGTTTCAAGAGTACCTTTAATTCATGAATGTTCTCCAACTTTCCTAGCAATAGCACAAACAAAAACAAGAGAAAGGGTCTCCGTCCGGCGGAAGGAGAAGAGCAGTTTCCAATCCCATCCGTCTTTCGTATGCTTGAATAAAAAGCCCTCTCTCCCTCTTGGTTTTTTCAACTGTCTCTCCGTGTCTATCTCGCGTTTCTTAGCACAACACCGATCCCCAAACACCCAAAGCGACTTTTCTCTCTTCTGCTTTCTTTTCAAATTCACGCGTTTTTCTCTTCATCCTTCTCCTTTCATCTTTGATCCGCAGGCGTCTTACTAGATCTCCCTTCTCGATTCCCTTTTGATCGCTTCTCTTTCTTGGGTTTTTTTTGTTGCTGGGTTTCAAATTTTTTAATCAAAGAGGGAAATTTTGACAACTTCATCACTGATTGCATGAGTGTTTTCTGAAGATTAATGATGTTGACCTTACCAGTTGGGCTGTGAAGTACTATGGAACTGGTGGTTACTCGACGACGACAACAACAACAACAACTACCGCAACAAGATGACGATTTACATTGGTCGCGAGGCTTCAAAGGTTTTCCTGTCTTCTCTTCTCTTTGTTTTTTGGTTCTTTATTTTAAAAATCCCATCGTTTTAAGTTCAATGCTAATTGGGTTTTACTGGACGTTGTTTTTGTGATTTGGGTCTTTGATTTGATATTAACATAGTTTTCATTTTCTGATGTGAAGCTGTGGAAGAGAATTTGTGCCGAGATTACCACAGAGATCAATCTACTTTTCGAAAATTGGAAATACATTCTTGCCGGTCTAATTTTTCAGGTTTCCTTACTTCTTCTGAGAAATTCTTACTACAGTATGTTCTTCTATTTTCAATCTACGAATATTCCATTTTTTCAGCCCCCCAATTTCTTTTTGGGGGCTTGAATGCAACCAAAACTCGTAAAATTTTAATTGTGCTTAATGCTGGACTTCTTTGGTCAAGTTGGATTGTTTCCTCAATCACATGTTAACTTGATTCAACTTCCAGGGCGAGCGATGGAACTTGCTTTAAGCTTTAATGATAAAGTGCAGGATCCGGTAGAAGGTTATAGTCACTGTTCCTTACATGGTCTGATATTAGGAGAAAGCTTATGCTTTTAGCATAAGATAAAGTCCCTATCAGTTCATATGGGTGACCTCAACTTAACTATGAAAATTTTCCTGGTTGAATGTCATTATTTTGCGTTTTTATTATTTTATTTTTCTTTCGGGATGAGGGGCCGGGTTGGGGGGAGGATATTTAACTTTGCAGATTTACACTAACATGTGGTGTGCTATTTTTGAGTGCCTGCAATATCTTAGATGTATGAATTTTTATAATTCAGGGATATGCATAGTGTGCCAACACTTGTAATTCATAAGCTTTTCCATACTAAGATGTTCAAAACTGTCTTTCTCTCTTTCTTTTTTAGCTATGTCTTCCATTGTATGTAAATTGTAATAATTAAAAATTAACAATTTCTATGCATTTACGGAGATCCCAAGTCGTTAGATTTGTCTTTATTTATTTATTTATTTATTGTTTTCAACAAGATATTCGATCTTTTGTTTTCATATTTATTTTTTTTTGTTTTTAAGTCATTAATGCACGTTCACTACTTACATGGTTTTTTGCTTTTATGTTATCTTCTTTCTTCTTACACTACTTCCCTTTTGTTCAATTTGTTATTCATGGCTAATGTTTCCAATCTATGTCACTTGTCTGCAGTATATACATGGTTTGTCTGCCAGAGGAGTTCATTATCTACATCGGCCAGGGCCAACATTGCAGGACGCAGGGTTCTTTCTCCTTCCGGTTTGTGTCTGTTAATAGCATTTTTGCTTTACTTTCAATTGTAGGAAGCATTCTTTCCTGTCTAAACTTAATGTAATTTTTAGGAGCTTGGACAAGATAAAGGCTACATTAGTGAGACGTTGTTCACCTGTATCTTTCTATCATTTGTACTGGTATGGTTCTTCTTATGTTTTCAATTTGTCAAATCCTTTCTCTCTCTTTCTCTGGTTTTTGTGTTTGCAAGGAGTTGTTCCTGACTGGTTATATTTTTACCATCTCTGTCATCAAGATTGCTGAAATTGAGGATTCTTAATTTGAAATCAAATACAACTGAAATTTGCATGTGGTTCTATTTCATGAATTACATGGATATCAGGAAAACATAATCAGATGCGGCTCAGTTCAAGTGTAAGATTGGCATTGGGATTGAACTTGAACTTGATCATAAAAGGCCTTAATGAATTTATCTTTGTTGTACTTTTAAAAACAGCTTTGACATTTAAGTTTGGTGGGTCAACCCGGGAATTTGATTAAATAATTGGCCATTCTCCTTGTATAGGCACTGTTTGTACAATTGTAAATATCTTCAGGTTTAGGTTATTTAGCTGGTGGTTTTGGAGAAAATGTGAATGATTTCAAGATCTACCTGGATGCTACAAATTGCTATTCTCCTGTGCTGTGTGGTTTCAACCCATTAAGTGCAACTTCAACCGAAGAGCTGTGCTCAGCTACATCTTGCTTTCTATTAAGCGAGTGCTAGCCATATGTCATTTCATATCTATGATGATTTCAAGTAGATGATTGCTGCTTGCTTGGTTTTTGCTTTTTCCCCCCTTTTAAATGGAGTCTTCATGAACATAAATAGTTGTAAAGTTACATACTATTGATGTAATGTATTCCACTGCATTTTTTGGTCTTGTTTCTGAGTTTTTGTTTTAATATAAAAAAATTCCAATTGTGCATGAGTCCTAACGCGGTATATCCTATTGCAGTGGACTTTCCACCCTTTCATCTGCAAGAGCAAAAAGATCTACACAGTTCTGATTTGGTGCAGGGTTCTAGCATTTTTAGTTGTAAGTATTGATTATTTTTTTTGTGTTTTTCATGTCTGATGGTCTTGACAAAATTGGATTTGAAATTTTGTAATGTGGACCTATGTGGGGATAAAAGATAACAGAAGTTATGCCATTGTTAACTTAAAGCTGTAAATAGAAACAACCACCCCCACCCCTCTACACACACATAAAAGGAAATGAAAAGATGGATTAATTTTTGAGGTTCACTTGAATTTTTTTTTTGCCACCATGAGAGAAATAACCGAAGAAAACATGGGCTTTCATGTTCAAACTGAATAATAGTTGGTGGTTACTAATTGAAATTCCACATTGCTCTTCAGGAATAATCTTGTACTGAAAAACACAAAATATAATAGAAACAATGTCTTGTGTGGTGTAGGCAGTAGTGGGGCTAGACATTTTTTTAGGGGGCCAATGCTTACCAAACATAATATTATTTTTGAAATAGAATTATATATCTAATAATTGATTCACTAATTTATGAGGGGTATTTTTTTAGAAGAAAAGAAATAAATCAAACTTAAACAATGTAAAACTTACTAAAAGAAATTATAAATCAATCATTAATGAATTTATATTAATCTTTTATGCATATATATATTTATATGACATTTTATTAATAACTTGCATATACTAATAATTTATATTATTTTATAAATTTTAAGTTTACAAATTAATCATTTAGTATTTATTTAATTATAAGATAATTAAATGTGTAGTTTTATTTAATAAATTAGATAATATAATAGTGAAAGATAATATTTATCAGTAATCATAATTATATGAATAAATTGACAAAAAAAAAAAGAACATAATGAGTAAACTTATCTTAAATAATTGATGTTAAAACAATCTTGGGGACAATATTTCTATTTCTTAAAATCTTATTTGATGAAAGTTAAAAACTTTGGAATTCTTTAAGAGGAAACAAAATATAAAACTATATTTTTGAGTTTATTATTGTCATAGAATTTTGAGAGAGAAAATAACTAAAAGTTTAAATGTGACATTATTTTCATTAATTAATTTTGAATAGAATATTGTAAATTATTCTTTTTAAACAATAGTTAATGTCATGTATATTTTATCTGGTAAAATTAAAATTTTAATTAATTGATTTTTTCACTAAAATGATGAGAAATAAGTGGTTCTAATATTTCACAATGACTATAACATGATAAAAACAATTTAAATTATTTTTTGGGGACCAATAACTGAAATAAAAAAAATTCTCTCTAGTTTTAGATTTTTTTTTTTTTGGTTGGGGGGGGGGGGCGGGGGGTGGGCCGCGCTGCTGCTTTGGTGCTTACTATTCTCCCCCCTCCCCCTTACCCTGGTTGTAGGTATCTGTTTGTAGGGGTTGCTAGTTGGGTTGAGGAAAGCTATTAGACCATTTAGATTATCATCTGCACTCCAGTAAAAAGCACGTATTGGTTTGTATGAAATCCTTTTGCAGTTCCAATTCTTGGTTTGATAAATCAATTAACCATATTGGTGTGTATAGGTCTTTTCAGTTGATATAATGTTATTCTGTTTATTGCCAATGCTGTTCTGACAGTTTATCTGGCTTCTGCTCCAGGCTTCTCAATTTCTTCGGATAATTACATTCTATTCTACGCAGCTTCCAGGTCCAAATTATCATTGCCGTGAGGTATGGGACAGCATGGATTGGCTTTACTTACCCTTTCTGTTTATATCTAAAATATTACTATTTCGAGGCTTTTTTAGTTTAAATTTAATTTTATTTGCTCTGCAAATAATAATTTCATAAAAAAAAAGGTTATAATCAGGTATCTATATCTGCTTTTTACAGGGCTCCAAACTTGCCAGGCTGCCACGTCCAGAGAGCGTGCTTGAAGTACTCTTAATTAATTGTCAGTGTCCTGTGTTTTACTGGGGTCCTCTCTTTCTTCTTTGTCAAAAATTTCCTGCGCTAATTAGATTTTGTTGAATCTGCAGTTCCTCGGGGGATAGTGTTTGGTTGTGGTGATTTGATTTTTTCATCACACATGATATTTACCCTAGTGTTTGTCCTCACATATCAGAAGTACGGTACACACAGGTAAAGTATGACTTTAATCATCTTATTGCTACAAAATAAAGAGGGAAAAAAATCTGTTGTGATTTCTTTAGTAACAAGAAGGCCATGTATGAAAAAAAATATCAGTATGGTACCCTTCTTTAAAACAAAACTTTTGCAACGACAATCATGGAAGATCTGAGTACATTAGGTGGGTTCTGTACTACCAACAGTAAATAAATTGGCTGTCAGTATCATAACAGTCTGGTTCTCTTACGTTTTGCTCAAATTTGCCCCTCTTTTCTTTTATTTATTTCACAAATTGATCAAATGCCCTTTCTAGATTGAAAATTTCAAATGGTCTCTGCAGGTTTATAAAGCATTTAGGTTGGCTGATTGCTGTGGTTCAGAGCCTTTTAATCATAGCATCCCGCAAACATTATACAGTTGATGTTGTTGTTGCATGGTATGTGTGGGATACTCGTCCATTCAATTATTGTTCCATGTGAAGACAATTCAGATTTTTAATTTAGTTGTACATTGATGCTTCTACAGGTATACTGTTAATTTAGTGGTATTCTTTATAGACAAGAAATTGCCAGGTCTGTATTTCTAAACTTTTTACTTTTTTAATATTCATTTCTTTACTGTTTTAATTAGCTTTTTAGTTAGAAACTTGACTTTTGAAGTTGTCAACTGCAGAGCTTCCTGATCGGTCTAGTGGAGCTGCATCATTTTTCTTACCATTGAGTACCAAAGACAGAGACATCAAGAACAAAGAAGAGAATCACAAGCTCATGAATGGGAACTCGGTAGACCCTGCAGATAGGGTATGGTGATCTGTTAATCTTTCAACTTTTCTGAGAAACGGCTTCTGCAGTAATATGAGTTATTGATTATTTGCTAATTTGTCCAGAGGCAGAGAACACAAGTAAACGGCAAAATTGTGGAAGATGCCAATGGAGTCCATAATGATGCTAATGCAATGAACGGTGTGTAGATGGTGGAAGCTGTAAGCTATGACTGCAGCGAGGACTGCGTTTTATATCTTTAAGAACCCTTGGGGTGGGGGCCTTCTGTTCCAAGAATGCTGGTAAATTTTGATTTGTATTCAACTAGAGGAAAATGAAAAATGGGTAGCATGTACGAATGTTTAGCAGTCCCGCTGCTTTGTAATGGTTCAAACAATTATATTATCAGCATCAGAATTGTATCATGGAATCTTCCAAGCCTTAAATCTCTCAATGTTTTCTCATAAGCATTTGATGCTGTTGAAACTTTGATGCACTTTCCTTAAAATTTGGCATGGTGAATTGAAGCCGAAGGCTGTTCCCATTAATCATTCAGCTGCAATGGTGTATGATGCATACTGACTAATCCTTGTGTTTATGCCTCTTGCTCTGATGTTGCTCAAGGCAAATAAGTTCACCTTGAAATTTCATAATTTTAATATGAAGAAGTTAAAATGATTGATATTTATATTATTTTAGTTTTGCTAAAAGAAACAAATTAGATATGAAGAGGTAGAGCATCTCAATAATAGCAAGAATGTGGACGAAACCCCACCCACATGTCCTGGCTGAACATCAAACATCTACTTCTAACAATTAGTTGTCGGTTTCTTTTTTTTTTTTTTTCAATAATAATTATTATGATTTTAATAGCAGATAATTTTATCACTGAACTAGGTGTGTTCTTTATCTTCTCAATAAAAAATAATAATTATTATTTTTTTATAATTATATATAAAAAAAGTAGACATAAGTCTGGTTTGATAGTACGGGCCCATTAAGTATTGATTGATGAAAAATCTAGTGGATGCAGCAATTTATTTATATGAGAACATGACTGAAATCATTCTCACGCTTTATTTGATATAAAAAATTTAGTTAATAATATATTCAATGAATTTTTAGGTTAGATAATTATTTATGGGTTCCTAGAAAAGGTAGATATATTCGTCTATAAAGGAGTTGGCAGCCAGAAACTTTTGGTGCACCCTACTCGTGCATGTGCATCAGCCTCCTTGTCCGGATGTAGGTCTTTCCCTTCATTTTTGGATCCATTTTTAGATAGGGTTTGTAGATAAATAAAATTTACTTTTTTAGCTTGTAAATTTGTAGTTATTTGTGAGGGCTTTGTTAATATACTTTTTTTTTGTGGGTTTTGGATGTAGGGATGGTCTCCATTTGTGCTCTATCTAGCTCTAGGAGGAGTAATAGTTTTAAGGGAGGATGGCATCTTAGGGGCCTTTAACCGGCTTTGCCCTCGTGGTCGACCTCCAAGGCATGTTGCCGTTTAGAGCTTTGCCTCTTCACCCTCTGTGAGCTGCTTGCTTAGCCTGCAATACATTTTCTGAGTTGTATGGTCTACTACTCAAAATCTTTCTTGTCTCAATCTATTATTTTGTGGGGAATATGACTGAGTTATGGCTCTCCTAGGACTCCTTTAGGCCTCAGTATTGTTTCTTGTCCTTTGGGTTGAAGAGCTTTGCCCCTGAGCTTTTCTTGGTTTGCATTTCCTCCTCTGCCACATTGCAACAAAAAGATCTGGGTCTGCTTTGGTTTCTTTTAGGTTGCCCAAATAGAATAGGGTTCTCTTGTATTTAGGCCTGAGTTTTATTAGCTTTTGGTCTTTATGTTGTAGACTTAACTCCTTTTAGGTATAACCCCTTTTATATCAATGAAATCTATCTGTTGATAAAAAAGAATCCTCCTTGGCCGATGTTCTTTGCCTTAAAAATTATAGGCCAAATATATTATTTTACCCCTGAATTTTATACCAAAAACTTCATGGCATCTTATATTTTTAAAATGTCCTATTACGCACCTTAACTCTTTAAAAGTGGAATTAATAATTTGCGATCCCCAGTCTAGAGAGAGCGAACACTAAATGCATTGAGATGGACTATTGAGGGTGATGTGGATAAGATACAAAAAAAATATAATAAAATAATTAAGATTATAAAATTACCATAAACATACTATGTTTGGCCAAAATCCCTAAATTTCCTATTGAAATTTCATCACCATTAAATAGAACAATCTCCTCGTCTTCTTTGAATTTCAAACGAAGTTTGGAGAAATTGATTGAATATAGTACAATAAAATTTGAAAACAATATAGGATCAAAAATCAACTAAAAATCCAAAAATTAGTCCACTAATCAGTTCTTTGTGTGCTTCCTTTTACTTCAAATATAGCCGGTTGATAGTGAATAGAACTATATTTAAGACACCTAGAAAAGTCCTAAATGGAAATAAATAGTAAGTACCAGACAGTGAAGTATAAACAAGAAAAACAAAGTATAAAAAGTTAAATGAGCCGATGGTCACAGCAATGGTGGTGACCTTACTGTGAGGTGACTGCTAGGTCAGTCCCAACTCAAATTTTGAATGGGAAATTGTGACATTGCAGTCCTAAGGACCATTGCGAACCTAGTGAAAAAGAGAAAATCACGAAAAAGAGCTGAGAAGCAGATCGAATAATTAAGTCAGGACTCCGGAAGAAATACTAGATTATTTACAAACCGGATCAATCCGGCGAGGGAAAAATTGATCAATTCACCCCTAGAAGTAATGTGATTGTGTAATTTTTAAATTATGATTTGGCAATGAATGGTTTATGTTCAGCTTTTTAAATTTTATTGTGCACTACTGAGTAAAATTTACTCAGCGATAGCTTAATTTTGTTGTCGTAGATAGAAAAAAGGACATAGCAGTAGATGAGCTGCTACAGTAATAGAGGAGCACGGTTTGGAGATTTTTGTACGGGTATTTATTGATACCCGTGTAGTTTATTTTGATGTAAATAGTTTAGTATCATATGTGTTAATGTAAAATTGAGCAGTTGTATAATAAATTGTAATAATATTATCTTTTAGATTTTTATGTCTGTAAATTAAATTGTGCAAATTATTTATTTTGAATGCAATATGCATGAATTTATGAAATATTTTGAGATGACAATTTTTGATTTGAAATTGTGGATTTTGAATTGAATTATTGCTATTGATGTTGGTTTGAGATATTTGGAGCTTGGAGTGTGATTGAAATTCAATTTTGAAGTGCTTTTTACAGGTTAAAATTTTTAGTTTTTCTCAATTACAGTCAGCACAAAATTCCAAATGGAGGGATTCAAAAAGAGAATTAAAGATAAGACAATAAGGAATAACTTTTATGAAGAACATTTAGCCAAACTTCCATAGTAACTAGACCAATGGAATAGTGCAAAATAGGACACTAAAATTATTAAATTGAGTTTTATCTTAAGAGACCTAGAAATTGAAATGGCAACCTAACACAACAAATTAGGCACCCAAAATGTAGTATGTGGGTGTAATGAGAATTGATATACCTATTTAGTGTGGAAAAGTCAATATTTTGACCCAATAGTCAAATAAATAGTAACCACTATAATCAAGAGCGCAAAGAACCCCATTTATGGGATTATATAAGTAAATTTTAAATGCAAATTTCAATTGCTAAAATTTTAGTTAAACATAATTTGGATAAATATTAAAATATCTTAATTGTGTGCTTAAGTGGAAAAAGGGCCTTCCGAGGAAGGGAATAGACAGGAGTGAAATAAAAAAAGACTAATTACGAGGTTTGTGCACATTAAACTTATTTAAGTATTTCTTATTGAAATTTGATTTAGTATGTAATATGAATAGTTTTTAATTGTTTTGGCTTTGAGAATTTTATTTAGAAATTATTGTGTTGCCTACTTTGTAAATAGAAAATTTGAGATAAAATGAGATTTGTGGTTTGTATGAAATATTTAAATATTGTGATTTGAAATTATTTTTTATTAACACTTGGCATGACAGTCCCTTACTATGCTCCTCCTCCACTTGTGGGGTTGAGTTTGATATTTCATTATATTCCTCCCTCTCTGGCTTGCCAGTCTGAGATGAGTTTGGATGAGCACTCATTAGTTAGCTAGTCACATCCCTCATTGATTTCGATTAGTGGGGTGAGTTTGCCTTATCGTGGTGTACAACACGGCATGTTTGAAAATTTTGTGTCAAGGCCTAAGTTGTGTTATTAATTGGCAACACTGTGTTTATTAAATTGTTTGATCAAATTTGTATTATATTAAGCTTTGAAAATTGTGAAATATTTAAATTGTGATTTGTTATAAATATGATTCGAGAATTGTGAAATGTGATTGTGTAATGTTTAAATTATGATTTAGCAATGAATTATTTATGTTCAGCTTTTTAAATTTTATTGTGCACTACTGAGTAAAATTTACTCAGTGATAGCTTAATTTTACTGTCGTAGATAGAGAAAAAGACATAACAGCAGAGTGAGCTGCTACAGTAATAGAGGAGCACAATTTGGAGATTTTTGTATGGGTATTTATTGATACCCATGTAGTTTATTTTGATGTAAATAGTTTAGTGCCATATGTGTTAATGTAAAATTGAGTAGTTGTACAGTAAATTGTAATAATATTATCTTTTAGATTTTTATATCTGTAAATTAAATTGTGAATGCAAATTATTTATTTTGAATGCAATGTGCATGAATTTATGAAATGTTTTGAGATGACAATTTTTGATTTGAAATTATGAATTTTGAATTGAATTGTTGCTATTGATGTTGGTTTGAGATATTTGGAGGTTAGGGTGTGATTGAAATTCAATTTGGAAGTACTTTTTATCGTTAAAATTTTTGATTTTTCTCAATTACAGCCGGCACTCTGCCGAAATTTTTACAGAAATTGTGGAAAATAGAATTTGTCAAACATTTTACTTAGTTTTTAAACTTCAGTTAAAATTTTTAATTCCTACTAAAAATGCTCACCACCTTCAAAAAGTAAGAAAATTGTTTTAAAATCTCTTGTAGTATATTTAATGGGTTATCGGTAAGTGAAGTTCGGTAATTCATTAGGTATACTACGGGATCATATTATGCCTTACATAGGGGTAAGGTGTGACATGTTTTAGTGGTATCAGAGCATGGTTTTGAAATGAATTTTTTACTATGCATGTGAATATTTCCTTTGATAAGTACAACTGCTCAATTGTCCTTAATTGATACATATGACATATTTACATCATGAATATGCACTACGAAGGTCAACCTCTTTGTGTTTGTTATCGGGAAGTAGAAAATTTCTGAAATCAGAATGGAAGGAGATCATTCGGTATAACAATCTATTGAGGCTGAGGCACAAGGGGAAGCCCTAGCACTCCAGAATGTGGGTGGATCAGCCACTCCAACTCCTCCTCAAGCACCGCAGTTTCCTGCTCAGTTTGCACTGCAGATGGCTGCACTATTTCAATAAATTGTTAGGAATCTGCCAACAACAGCCCAGACACAAGCCCCTACAGCACAACCACAGCCCCCAGCAAGACAGTATGAGAAATTGATGAAGTTTGGGGCTACTGAGTTTAAAGGAACTGTGAATCCACTAGAAGCAGAGCAGTGGTTAGAGAGAATGGAACGGGTTTTCAGAAAACTACAATATGCTAAAGAATTAAAATTTGAATATTCAGTTTCACTTCTGCAAGGGGATGCATATGAATGGTGGAAGACTATCGCCCATAGCCTGGTAGAGCCACCAGTCCTCACATGGGTAGACTTTTTGAGAGAGTTCAGGCAGAAATGGGTCCCCGACACCTATGTAGATATGAAGCTGCAAGAATTCTTAAATTTAAAGCAAGGGGACAGGACCATAGCAGAGTATGAGAGAGATTTCTCTAGGCTGAGCCACTATGCTGGAAGCCTAGTTACCACCCCCAGAGATCGGTGCAAGAGGTTTGAGGCTGGGTTGAGGCCTACTTTGAGAATGTAAGTGGTGGGGTTCCGACACCAAAATTTCTCAGAGCTAATATCGCAAGCCCTGGAACTAGAAAGAATTGAGAATAAGGGAATAGTTAAAAAGGGTAGAGAAGAGAAAGAGAAGATTAGAAAGACTACTGATCAAGTTCTTGATAGTGGGTCAGGAAAGAGAAAACATTTTGGAGGATCTAGCTCACGCGAATCGGGTAGAGGTAGATCTTCTGGATAGAAACCACCCCTATCTAGTCAGCAAACTTAGTAGACACCAGAAATACGCTGTCAGATCGACTTTGTGAAACTTGTAGTAAACCACATAGTGGGGTACATTATAGAGCCATAGGAGCATATTTTAATTGTGGAGGGACTGGTCATTTTGCTAAGAATTGTGTAAGTCCACGCCCCTCTAGATCGTTTACTACGTCAGAAGGATCAGCCCAAGTTTCTACCCCAAAGAGTTCACCATCAGTTAGTAGAGGCAAAGGCAGAGGTAGGGGTAGTACACCTGAAAGTCCAAGTACTGTGAATCAGCCAGAACAAGGTGATGGTCCAGCTAGAGTATACACTATGCGACGGAGGGAAGAGGGTGAGACTTCTGACATTGTTGCTGGTACTTTCTTAATTTTTAACTAAGATATATATATGCATTGTTGACCCGGGGTCTACACACTTTTATGTTAGTGCCAGCATTGCTTGCTTTCTTGCTGTCCCTTGTATAAAAATAAATTTTGATATGTTAGTGACTAGTCTTTTTGGAATTAGTTTTGAAAGAGTTTATTAGTGAAAGATATCTCCTAGAATACGATAAATTATTGAATATTGATAGATAAAAGAGTTGTGAAAGTAAAAGGTTAAACAGTTGGTTCAGATGTAATAAAGAAATATTACGAAAATTAAAAAGATTGTTGACTAGAATGGTCAAAGGACCCATGATTAGATAAATAATTCTAATATGACCACAATGGTCAGTCTATAAGGAAACATGAATTGAAATATTAGACAAAACGATAGTAAGAGAAGATTAGTGTTATACAAATAAATTAAACATTGTATTAGATTGTTAAAAGTCTTACATAAACTTAAAGGAAAGAAGATTATACGATTATATAGAAAGGAGAAAAACCAAGTTCTCACTCCATAGGACCACACAAAGTCCTAGAAAGAGTAGATTCGTTAGCACATAGAATTGCTTACCTCTAAAAAGTAAAATGAATTTAAATTCAACGTATGATTGGGAAACTCATAAAGATCTTAGCACATGAGGTGAAGCTACTGAGAAATAAATGTATACATTTAGTTAAGGTGTTATGGACCATTATTTAGATTATGAAGTTGCATGAAAATATATGAAAGACATGAGAAATCAAACGTATAACTATTTTAGGATGGATATTGAGAAAAATTTCGCGGACAAAATTTCTTTTAAGGGGGGGAGAATTATAACACCCCTATATGCATAGCCTGGTATATTGCACTGTTCCGGTGATCGGTGTCGGTCCGAATAATTAAGAGGATTAGAACTATGTTTAAGACACCTAGAAAAGCCCTGAATAGAAATAAATAGTAAGTACCAGATAGTGAAGTATAAACAAGAAAAACAAAGCATAAAAAGTTAAATGAGCCGATGGTCACAGCAATGGGTGACCTTACCAGGAAGTGACTGTGAGGTCAGTCCCAACTCAAATTTTGAATGGGAAATTATGACACTGCGGTCCTAAGGACTATTGCAAACCTAGTGAAAAAGAGAAAATCACAGAAAAGAGCTGAGAAGCAGATCGAATAATTAAGTCAAGACTCCGGAAGAAATACCAAATTAATTGCAAACCGGATCAATCCGGCGAGGGGCAAATTGGTCAATTCACCCCTAGAGGTGACTCCTGACCTAACTGTCCAATAAAATCGGAGAAATAAAAATTTTGAAATATAGAATTAAATTGAAGAAGTTATGGAAAAACAAAAAAAAAAAAAGAAAAAAAAGAATAAAGGAATTATGACATCACTAAGATGAGGTAAGCATGACTTAATATATAAAAATCAATTTAATTGGATTTTTGACCAAGTCAAATTTAAGAGATAAATACATACAATAACAAATAAAAGAAATTAATTTTGGTCTTCTCTTTGCTCAAGTTGCCGCCCCATCTCATCTCTCTCATCTCTTTCATCTCTCTCCACCATTAACACCCACCTCAAGCCTTTAAAAGCTTGATTTTATTCTCTAAATTCCCTAAAATTTGTAATTAAACCTTGCTCTTGCAACTTGAGAAGGAGAATTGAAGAAGAAATTTTGAAGAAAAGAGAAAGGATTTGAAGATTTGAAAAGTGCCAACTGAGGTTAGTATTTATTCTTCAATTTCTCTTTATCTTATGATTTAAATACTTGAGTAAAGTTGGAATTTTATGAAAAATTGAAATTAAATGACAAGAAAATAGACCATATGGAATTCGGCCAGCCTTGTGAACTTGAGGAAATGGTGTGTTTCATGTTAATTAATCATGCAATTAAGTTCAATTGAGTATGTATGTGTGAATACCACACTTTGATTGCATGAATTGAGTAATTTAGAAAATTAGGGTTCTTGAGTTCTTGAAGTTGGACGAAAAATTGGAGGAAATGGTCAATTGATGGAATTGACCCTAATTGAGGTTAGAAATGGTCAATTGTGACCAATTGTGATGTGTTTGAATGAGTGAAAATGAAATGAAATTCGGATTAGTGAATGGTCCCAATCTGGTAGTTTGACCTAGGTCCTTTTTAGGGACCAAAACTTAAATTTTATCAACCCAATTGGTGTGAGGCCAATTGAGAATGAAAATACACATAATGGCACATTTTTATCTAGAAATGATGCCCAAAAAATGACATTAGGATAGTGAACAATTAGGTCAAATCTGGGTAATGTGCACTGCCACTGTACCAAAATGCCATAACTTGGGCTAGACAGGTCAAAATGACCTGATTTTTATGGCATTGAAAAGGTATGACATAGCATTACAATTTTCATGAAGAATACCAACCCAAATTCTGCCCATAACCAAGTCATTTTACCACCCAAAGTTAGTTATCCAAAACTACCAGAATCAATAAAATGCCCAGAAATTTTGGGTAACACCAATCCGGCCAGCCTTAGTTAAATAGTCATATCTTGGGCTACAAAACTCCAAATAGAGTGATTCAAAAAGAGAATTAAAGATAAGACAATAAGGAACAATTTTTATGAAGGATACTTAGCCAAATTTCCATAGTAACTAGACTAATGGAACAATGAAAACAGGGCACTAAAACTAAAAAATTGAGTTTTATCTTAAGAGACCTAGAAATTGAAATGGCAACCTAACCCAATAAATTAGGCACCCAAAATGTGGTATGTGGGTGTAATGAGAATTGGTATACCTATTTAGTATAGAAAAGTCAATATTTTGACCCAATGGTCAAATGAATAGTAACCACCATAATCAAAAGCACAAATAACCCCATTTATGGGATTATATAAGTAAAGTTTAAATGTAAATTTCAATTGCTAAAATTTGGTTAAACATAATTTGGATAAATATTTAAATATCTTAATTGTATGCTTCAGTGGAAAAAGGGCCTTCCAAGGAAGGGAATCGACAGGAGTGAAATAAAGAAAGACTAATTACGAGGTTTGTGCACAATAAACTTATTTAAGTATTTCTTATTGAAAATTGATTTAGTATGTAATATGAATAGTTTTTAATTGTTTTGGTTTTGGAAATTTTATTTGGAAATTGTTGTGTTGCCTATTTTGTAAATAGAAATTTTGAGATAAAATATGATTTGTGGTTTATATGAAATATTTAAATGTTGTGATTTGAAATTATTTTTGATTCACACTTGTCATTACAGTCCCTTACTATGTTCCTCCTCCACTTGTGGGGTTGAGTTTGATATTTCATTATATTCCTCCCTCTCTGGTTTGCTAGTCTGAGGTGAGTTTGGATGAGTACTCATTAGCTAGCTAGCCACCTCCCTCATTGATTTTGATTAATAGGGTGAGTTTGCCTTGTCGTGGTGTACAACATGGCATGTTTGAAAATTTTGTGTCAAGGCCTAAGTTGTGTTATTGATTGACAATACTCTATTTATTAAATTGTTTGATCAAATTTGTGTTATATTGAGCTTTGAAAATTGCAAAATATTTAAATTGTGATTTGTTATAAATATGACTTAAAAATTATGAAATATGATTGTGTAATGTTTAAATTATGATTTGGCAATGAATAGTTTATGTTTAGCTTTTTAAATTTTATTGTGTACTACTGAGTAAAATTTACTCAGAGATAGCTTAATTTTGTTGTTGCAGATAGATAAAATAACATAGTAGCAGAGTAAGCTGCTACAGTAATAGAGGAGCACAGTTTGGAGATTTTTGTACGGGTATTTATTGATACCCTTGTAGTTTATTTTGATGTAAATAGTTTAGTGTCATATGTGTTAATGTAAAATTGAGCAGTTGTACAGTAAATTGTAATAATATTGTCTTTTAAATTTTTATATCTGTAAATTAAATTGTGAATGCAAATTATTTATTTTGAATGCAATATGCATGAATTTATGAAATGTTTTGAGAGAGCAATTTTTTATTTGAAATTGTGGATTTTGAATTGAATTGTTGCTATTGATGTTGGTTTGAGATATTTGGAGGTTGGGGTGCGATTGAAATTCAATTTGGAAGTGCTTTTTACCGGTTAAAATTTTTTATTTTTCTCAATTACGGCCGGTACTCTGCCGAAATTTTTACAGAAATTATGGAAAATAGAATTTGTCAAACATTTTAATTAGTTTTTAAACTTCAGTTAAAAGTTTTTAATTCCTACTAAAGATGCTCACCACCTTCAAAAAGTAAGAAAATTGTTTTAAAATCTCTTGTAGTGTATTTAATGGGTTATCAATTGGTGAAATTCGATAATTCATTAGGTATACTACGGGATTATGTTATGCCTTACATAGGGGTAAGGTGTGACATGTACAATAAGGATTAATCAAAGCATTCAACGAAAAGTAACTGGTGACCATGAAAGATAATAATTGAGAGAAGCTTTAATAAAGGGTAGTGAGTACGATTATATTGATATTAGCCCATGATGTGAAGTATAATGTCTTGGAGGAGACTTCACTAGTTGTTCTGTGGAAGAAATTGGAGAGGTTGTACATGTCAAAGTTACTTACAAATTGCTTATACTTGAAGAAAGAGTTGTACCAACTCAGAATGAATGAAGGTACTGATGTAAGGGACCACCTTAATATTTTTAATAAATTAATTACCCATTTGGCTAGCATTAATGTGAAGGTAGATGAAGAAGATAAAGCCCTCTTGCTTTTAACCTCTCTCCCACAATCTTATAAAAGCTTGGTAACAGCCCTAACAGTTGGGAAAGAGACTTTAAAGGTGGAGGAGGTTGCTGCAGTTATCTTAGATGATGAGAAATTTAAAAAGATAAGTAGTGGCAATGAAGGTGGAGCTTTTATTGCTGGTTCTAATTGTGGTGGAAGCAATTCACGTGGATACAATTAGAGAAGGAATAGTAGATCGAGTTTGAAACCACAGGTAGACCTTGAAGATAGATAATGTTACTACTGTCATGAGAAGTGTCACATTCAATACCTTTGTATGAAGATGAAGGAAGATCTTATAGAGTTTAAACAATTCAAGAAGAGTCGCGAAAAGGAAAAAGAAGAAACTACTACAATTGCAATTGAAGATAGTATAGGCAATGAATGTTTGAATGTGGATGATGATAAGGAAAAGCCAAAAGATTCATTACAAGATGAGTGGTTAAGCCTGCCCATTCCATATATACTCAAAGGAGTGATCTGGTGTGATTGAAGAGAAAGGAGAAAAAGTGAAGCTAACCAATGGGAACAAGACGGAGGTCAAACATGTTGGAAGAGTGAAGATTAAGCTACATGATGAACCTGTGAAATTGTCTGATGAAGTGAGGTATCTCCTAAATTTGAAAGAAATTTAATTTCCTTGAGTAAGTTGGATTCTCTGGGTTATGGGTGTTCAATTCATGGTATAGTCATGGAAGTTAGTTTGGGTGCTCTCGTGATCATGAATAGTGAAAAGATTAGTGTAAAGAATATCTACAAATTGGAAGGAAGCACATTGATTAGAAGAATACAAGTTGAGGTAAGAAGCAACATCAACAATCAAGAGTGCAATGAAGTATTCAAGAGAAAATTGACTTTTATAGAGATTATGAAGACTAATTCTATTTGACTTGGATGTGAAAATTGTTAGAGTCCAATTTCAATTAGAATTAAGATTTAAAATTAATTAGGATAAAGTTTAGTTTAGGAAGAAATAAAATAAGAAATTTAATAGAATTTAAATGATGAAATTTAATAATTAGAGTTTCAAAATGACTATATTTTAGTTGTCTATATATATAATCAGTTTGTTAGTATTGTATTATATTGTAGAGAGCTCACGAAGTGGAGAGGTGTGTGAAATTCTGTGAGTTTTGTTTGAGTAATTTTAAAGGTGAGAAAAATAATTAGTGGTTGTAATTACTTTTCCTTGATAATGAATTTATTTGGTGGAATAGACTTATACCGAATCATGTTCAATTTTGTATATTCTAATTTGTGTGGGCGTGATTTTCTCAATAAGGATTTTATTAGTTTCGAATATTTATAATAATTATATTTATTATTAACTATCATAATTCTATAAATCGAGCATTTATTTTTATTCAACTATTTTTTTTTAAATGATAAAAAGAGTCATTTTATTAAAGTTTAACCTGTACTCTCTTTCGCATGCTTTGTTAAATTAGTTGATCTACATTTATGAATATTTTGCTTATTTTAGAACTTTGCAGTAACTTTAGTTAGTTTATTTATATAAAACATTTGGTGGATGACTATATAACAGTTGATCTATGCTTTTCAATTTATTATATTATATATGAATTAGGATAGCTAATCTCCTTCTATCATGTTACATTGCATGTTATATTTTGATATGTAAGTTGCCCTGTATGTTATGTTGAGAGTGAGTTGAGCTCTCCATTGTATATGGTTAATATTTTGTAATTTAGTTGAGTTTTATTTC
Source organism: Hevea brasiliensis (assembly GCF_030052815.1). NCBI lineage: Eukaryota > Viridiplantae > Streptophyta > Magnoliopsida > Malpighiales > Euphorbiaceae > Hevea > Hevea brasiliensis. The sequence continues at coordinate 14,214,372 of NC_079497.1, read as the reverse complement.
ACTTTAGGATGCCTAATTTATAATCTAATTTTTTCCATTTAGTTTCTTGAAATTATATCTTATTTTGGAGCCTTATATTAATCTAAATCCTAATATCTATTTTCAATTAATATATTTATAATAATTATAAAATTAATTGTACAAAGTGCGAATCTATAAATTAATTTAGTTGCTTTTAATTGACATTCTATTTCATTTAAACGTGTTAAATAGAATTAAAAGAAAAGAAGAGAGAGCAAAATATAAATTTGTACCGTTACATATATAGAGAGTTAAAAAAAAAATCACCTTTTTTTTAAGTAGGAAATAGAGGAGTGAGGATTCTATTCAGACTTTAGTCCTATATTTTTAGCCATCAAACTAAGTCAGACTAAATAAATTTCCCATAAGATGTAATTGTAATGGCTAGGAACATGGGAAAAGGTAACATTGAAAAATGGTGTTCAACCCATTGGGTTTCTCCACCTGATGCTACTGCCGCAATTTTAGCCATCTTAAGTTGGTCGATAAAGAGAGAGAGAGAGAGAGAGAGAGAGAGAGAGAGAGAGAGAGAGAGAGAGAGAGAGAAAGAGCAATTGTTTTGTGTGTGTGTGTGTTGGCTTTGGCAAAGTTGCATGGATTGATGCATAGTTTTATCATAATTGAAGCATGTCTAAGTTTAACAACCAATTTCTTCCTTTACGTGCTGCTTCTTTTCCCTGTTGAATGGGTCCTCTTGCCTTTTGGTCCCTAAATGGGCGTTTCAAATTATGACTACCACTGTCTCACAAATTATTTGTTTATTTTTTTCTTATCATGATCTCTCTGTCATCCAGCATCCTTACTATTTCAGTCTCAGGTCAGGTCCACTCATGTCTTGGACAATTCGTAAACAGATTGAAAAATAAAGTTTTTTAATTAGTTGCTACTATGCACCTCCTAAATTCTAACGGTAAGGTTGGAGAGAAGCTCGTTTTTCATTGAATATTCAAATAATGTGCAACAAAAAGTGATGAAATGGGGCCAGGTCCACCCATGATTGGGCTGAGACCCATGCCTTTCAAACTGCCACTGGTGTGAGTTTGTAGCTCCTGAAAGTGGTGGAGAAGAAAACTTCTGCCATGTTGAATGATATTTGATAACCATATGAGGTGGTTACATGGGCAGCAGTTGATTGCCATTATGCACACACTAGGAGCAGTTTCAACTGCTGGAATAAAGTTGGACATGAGCCATTTTTTCTGGCTACGTTTTGCATGTGCTGCAAGTGAAAATAGTTAGCTAGCTATACTGTTTACATGTGTTCGTTAATCTGTTAGATCACACGTGCTAGTAAGTTTTGTTTCTGTTATTCTTCCAGCCATGTGTATAAACTCTGTTCTCCTGTTCAATACAATCAGAATTTTCAGTTCCAATTTCATTTCTTATTAGTCGGAGCACAATGAAGGAAGGGCGTTGTTTCATGATCTTATCATCTTCATGCGTCCAGGTTCTTATTTGATCAGGCAAACGTGGCTTGTGCACCTTCACTTTCTCTTTTTGGTGGATCTATTGTACTTGCTGGCTCATAATTTTGATTATGGACATTGACAGGATGGTAATTACAGGCTATCTTGCTTTGGATGAATGAAGAATAGCCGAGATGGCAAAAGTTATAGCACGAATTTGGATTTCACCCCTCCAGAGTACTTGAGAATCGGTAAAAAGCTGTTTGGTAAATGGTGGTTGCTTTGAAATTGGAAATATAACATAAGATTTGCATATTCATGTGTACTAGAATTGCAGTCTACTACTACAATTGCTTCTTCACTGAGTTCACTGAACTATACCACCAATGGGACTTCGGTTTGCAATATCGATCTATAGAATTTTATAATATCATTAGCCTTTCACAGTTACTTCAAAGATCCCTTTTGAATTGCATTTCCAGGATGGATTTTGCTGAAAATAATTGGATTTACTCCCCTATAATTCAAAAATTTTTCTATGACATAGTTTGTGCAGCTAATATCACAGTAATGTTTTCTAGAATTGGCTACGTCGACAACACTCTCATATGTAGGCTGTGTATGGTTCTTGGGAGTTCGAACTGAACCAAAGAATCATACTGAACCAATAGGAACTGTGTTGAACTGAAATTATTTTAATACTCTAGTTTAGTTCTAGTTCTTCACTAGAACCGAATAGAAAAGAACTAAAATTAAAACCAAACCGAAACAGAACTGAATCGATAACAGAATTTATATACATGTTTTTTTTTATATATTATATACTTTCAATATAATTATATATATTATATGTATATATAATTATGAACTAAATATAATCTAATATTATATTTTATTTCTCTATATTTTCTTAATAATTTTAGTTATAAGTATATTAAATTACCTTATAATTGTTTATAAATGTACTATTATACTATATATATATTCATTCATAGTTAAATATTACATAATTAATAAATAGTTAAATTATATATTATACGATATACTTATTATATTATATTATATATTTAATCCTAAATTATTTATTCACCTTATAGTTAAAAATAGGTAGAAGAACTTAAATACTAATTTAAGTATGACATTTTAAAAAAATAATTACATAAAATTATTTTAAAAATCAAGAACTAAATCAAAACCAAACTAGAACCGAAGAACTAAGAACCCCATCGAATCAAAATCAAAACAATGAAAAACCGTATCAAAATTTCGATTTGATTCTGATTCCTAGACACACTCCAAATTGAATTGGAACTGTACAACCTTACTCATATGTTCATTGAAAATATGGGTTTAAAGCCTCAACAACATTTTTAAATTCTTCTCAGTAAGCGATTTTGGGATTTTGACGATTTCTTTATTCAGCTAAGCTAAACTAGTTAATTTACATTAAAAAAATGCTATAATTTCTCGTTAAATGAGGTTTTATAAGGTTCTGTCTTGTGTTTTGATGGGAATCCCACATGAAACTGCATCGGCAACTAAGCAATTGTCATTATCTCCTTTCAATGAGGCATGCTACACAAGAAATACTGGAGAAGATTGGACACAAGGATTATGAAGGGGTTGCCAACGAGGTTTAACCTAATGACTTATTTCATCAGTGTGAAAATTGTGGACATGTAATGCCTAATTTGGTAAAATTGAAACTTAATAAAAATAAATGTCTGATTGGGTTTTCCATATGTTGTTCTCAATAATTTACAAGCATCCAAAGTACATGGTGATCAGATGTCATAACTAGACATGTTTATAGTATTATTTGTGTGAGCAAATAGAAGCTGAAATTGCCTCCTCATAAACTTTCAACACATTCAGGAAAATAGAATTGTTCATTTAGAATTCTTATGATCTTGTATGGTTTGCTGCATGCCTCTGAATTAAGTCTCTTTTTAGTTTCAATGCTGGTATGATCGTATCCTATGGTCTTATATGATAATTTGAAGCTTTACACTGCACACTATGGTAGTAAGACTTCACCATATTGGTTAGACCAAGGAGCTAAGTTTTCCTTTTTGGTTTTCTGTAGTTCATTGATGGGGGAACCATAGTGTCACCAACTGTGTATGCCATGCTCAGCTTATCTTATGAAATGCCACAAGAAGCTCTTGGGGATGACATACAAGCACACGTGATGTGATATCTTTTGAGTGGCACCTTCAAATGGCTTGTCTCTTCAGCCTCAGAATGGAGACGGATGCACAAAAAACGCTCAACATTGGCAGAAAATTAGAAGCCAAAAGGAACAAAAGCTGAAAGCATGTAGGTTTAATATTTTTTTTAAAGCTTTCTTCCTTTTTTTTTCAATTTTTTTATGTTTAGAATTTTATGTAGGCTATTTATTGTATGTAGTCTTTTTTTTTTACTTGCTTTATTTTCAGCTTCTTTTGACATTACAAGATATCTCCAAGAATTGTTGTTTTTGTAGATAAATATATTACGCTGAATCTTATAATCTGTTGAATGCAATGGTTGATATACGTTATTACGTCTTGATATCCACTTGACTTGCGGGCTTGCCATGTGTATCTACAGTTTACTGATAAGTCTGAAATTGGTAGGTCATCCTACAAGACAAAGAAAAAGTTAATATTGGAGGGATCTCTAGTAAGGAACCTCCTATTGAGACTGAAGAATGTCGGCGACTCTCTCGTCTGTAATATTTAAGTGAGAATATATATCTCAAATTTAGGGGAGAATTACTCCTGCAATATATATATATATATATATATATATATATATATAGCAAGATTCATTTCATAAATAAGGCCTATTGGACATTACAACATTACATAGAAACAACATAGATCAAAGCCTCCTAATAGCCAAAATAACAAACCAAAGGCCCAGCAACCTAGCCCTAACAAAAAGAGCCCATAGCTCTTTCTCCCTCCCTAGAAACCCTAGGAACAAAGACCACAAAGAGCAGCAACAAAAAGCGCAGCCAGTCTTCCCATACCTGAATCTGCACAGCCAACCCATGAGAAAAACAAAGTTTTGCTATTAATAGCAAGCATAATGGCAAACCTTGCACAAATACTCGAACGAAGCACTACCCCAATCGGCCATATATGAGCCTAAAACCCATCAGAATAAAGCTATCATTGGGGGACACAAGGCAAAGCTCCCCACGACATCTCAGTCTTATTTAGCCTCATGGGTCACATACTATCAGAGCTAACTTGCCCTCAGACCCTAGAAGATAACTCGCATCACTCAAAGGAGACGACCATTTTGACTTAGCCTATGCTGCACCAAACCTGTCGACTGGCCTTTTTTAGACGACAACCTCCCTCAAACCTTCAAAGAGATCATCCTCACATTTGAGCCTCTAGGTCAACAAACCAAAGCTAAACAAAAAATAATATACACGGCAAATTGAGCTTGGGGAGAATGATGACCCGCACTCAAATTGGAAGAGGAAGCCCTCCCCTGCCCAGTGTCACGGGCCCAGGTTTTAGCACTTATTTGGGACCGTGCAGCACTTGGCTTGAACTCTTTCAAGACAAGTCAGTCAAGAGATTCTCACAATAATCTACACATCAAAAAGGTATTTCATTAGAATGGGGCTTTAGTAAGCCAATTAAGGAAAATTCCCCACATATCTCATATAAGCAAGCATCACAAGCATAATAGACACATCAAGCAATGGGGCAATAATATATATGCACAAGCATCTCAAGTTTCATAAACAACAAGGCACAGATATATCAAGAATGGGTTACTTATTTCATTCGAACATCATAATCAATACAATGAAATAGGGATTCCTCAGTTTCACTTGTAGGCAGGGGGGAAACCTACAAGGAGTGAAGAAATAGGAACTCACCAACCGGTGACTGTCGAGCCCAGCACTAGCCAACTAGTCACTCCCGCCAAAAGAGCATTAGAAACACAATGAGGTGTGACAGGAGTAGACATCACTATGCTTGAGCCATCACACCCCAAAATTACATAAATAGAAAATAATTAGAAAATATCCCCTTTAGTCCCTGAAATTTACATATTACTACTTAAACTTTCTAACCCCCTGACATTCTCCCCCACTTGAACGGTCGACGTCCTCGTCGACTAAGCTTATGGCAACTCTTCAATCTTCTGTGCATGTGATTGTAAGATACGTGATGGGATACTACCTCATTAAAAAACCTTGACCAAGTAAAACCCAGTGGGAAAAACCCTGGTGAAGGAAAAAGAGTGCAGTGTGTATTTACAACTAGGATTGCACTTACAAGAATTCTCCACTGTACTACCTTTGAGGTTGGATGTCTGTTTCCAATTTGATGAGGTACTCCTTGTATGCCTGGCGCTGGGTGGTTTTAACAGCTTAATCTGGTAGGATTTATTCTATAGCTTGGTTGACTAGTGCTGTGTGAATGAAAGCTAATCTGGTGGGTTTGTTACGGCTAGGATCTATCTCTTCTGCATGGTATTTCTTTGTACTAGTAGCATGGAAAAGTGATTGAATCTTCATCAATTTTGATAACTCTGCTCTGCAAGTTAGCTGGTCGACCCTGATAATCATTGACATTGGCTCCTTATCGTTGTGAATTAGTCTCTTATTTTGATTGTGAAGGAGATGTAGCTGGTCTGGTAGTTGTATCATCAGCACTTGATCTTCAATTTGCAATTCTTGTGGTGGTTGGTTTTCATTTGCCCAATACTTCATAAGATTTGATGCTTGTTCTAACTGTACCCTTGCCTTCTCTCCATTTTGATTCCACTCCTTTAAGAAGTGGGATGTGGTGTGATTTCTACTCTGTTGGGATGCACAGTTTAGGAAGTTGACTTGCATCTCCCGGAACACCTGGTTCGCTATAGTGCAACAAGTAGCCAAAGTATTTGTTAGTCTAAAAGGCATAACAAGAAGTTTATAGTTATCATACCAGGTCACAACAATGATTTCATGTTTGTCTCTTGAACGTGTTGGTTCCCTACTTTTGGCACTCCTTGTGAGCTGAAGAGAGGCTATCAATTTCTTTTCACAAATGGGACTAAAGCTTGTGGGGACGATGCAAGGTTTATCCCCCATCAATAGGAGACAGTCTGCTATTGGAATGGGGATGGCCCATGCTTTCTTCAGAAATTCCATCCCAATCACCACATCAAAATCATCGAGAGGGATTACTGTAAAATCAATCTCACCATACTAGGACCCCATTTGACAAGATACTCTGCGAGCCACTCCCACAATGTTTGTTGCCTTGGAGTTAACCGCTTTGATCTTCCCTGTATCTTCTTGCATGTTTATCTTAAATTGTAATACCGTCGTATTAGTAATGAAATTATCAGTGGCTCCTGTCTCCACCAAAGCTCTTGCTGTTTTTCCATTGATCCGTAAATCAACATAGATCAATCCTTTCTTAGTAGATGGTTCATGTTTTTGCTTCTTTAGAGCTCCAAGAAAGCGTATGGCACCTACCATTGATGAAGTACTATCATCCTCCCTTTGTTCCTTTCCTTTGAGGCCTTTCTCTTCTTCTCGAATTGCTAGCAAGACATTTAATGCACCCTTATGTGGGCAATCAATGAAACGATGTGGTCCATCACAAAGATGGCATTTCGATTGTTTGGGCTCAGTCATTATCATGTTATTTATTCTTGGGGATTGATCATTCCGTGGTCCTCCATCATTTGGCTCTTTCCCCAAAATGGTTGGCCTATCTGCTCTAGTCTTAAAGCCCCAACTCTTACTTTTTGTCCCTTCAAATGAGGAGTAATCCTTGTTCACTCCCCTACTTGAAGTCTTGCCCCATTGGGTAGGACAATTGTCTAGGCTTGGTGGGGAATCAAACTTCCTTTTGGAAGTATCAATAGAATAATCTTCTAGACTTTCTGCTATGACCAAAGCAGTCTTCAGCTCTTTCACGTTCTGTCTCATTAACTCATTCCTCGCCCAAGGTTTCAAACCTTTTAGAAAGTTGAATAGCCTATATGTTCCTGTCATATCCTTGATATTTAGCATTAATGTCGAGAATTCTATTACATACTCTCGAATGGAACATGTTTGCTGTAAATCATTTAATTTGCACCGTGTATTATAGGCCACATTCTCAGGGTAAAATTGTGCTTTTAATTCCTTTTTAAAGTCATCCCAACTAGCAATTGAGCACTGCCCCGATATAGTTTCTTCCACTTTCGTACGCCACCACAATTTGGCATCCTTAGTTAAGTACATGGGCACCATTTTCAACTTTCTTTCATCAGAATTATTTTTAGTAGCATTGAAATATAATTCTATATCAAAGAGAAAATTATCTACCTCTTTCGCATAACGAACACCCCTAAAAGCCTTCAGCTCAGGGATTTGGGTATTGCTTACCTTGTAAGACCCCATGATAGGGTTACTGGTAGCTCTTATTGGTAAGTTTACCTTCCCTTTCAGTTCGTGTAATTCAACTTGGATTGTCTTCACGATCTCCTTGACATCCTCTTTTATATCATCCACAGCCCCTACAAGAGAATTGTGAGAAATAGTAATAGATTTTAAGCTTTCAGCAAGATCTTCCATATCGGAGGCCACTGCCTCAAGATTTAGCATTCTACTCTCAAGGTTCCCCAATCGGGTATTTCTTTCATGCATAGGATTTTGGGTGGCACCTAGGGGTGTGCAGTTTTCGGTTTAAACTGAAAAACCGAACCGAACCGATTAATTCGGTTTAATCGGTTCGGTTCGGTTTATAATTTTGATAATTTCGGTTAATCGATTCGGTTCAGTTATTTTCATAAAAAAATCAAAAAAACCGAACCGAACCGAAATTATTAATATATATAGGAAATAAAAAAAATCGAATCAAATTGAATCGAACCGAACCGAAATCAAAGAAAACCAAACCGAACCTAAAGATTTTTGAGTTTCGATTTCTAATTTTTTTTGTTTTTATGTTTTTATTATTTAGATTTAATGTTAAAAATATGAAATTTTATAAATTTCAGTTTGATCGTTTAAAACCGAACCGAACCGAAATTTATCGGTTCGATTCGATTCGATTTTCTCTTATCAATCGGTTTGGTTCGGTTTTTAAAATTTTCGATTTTCGGTTTTCGGTTTTATCGGTTCGGTTCGGTTCGGAACCGAACCTACCGTTTGCACACCCCTAGTGGCACCCTCACCTCTAGGATTTTGGATGGCCTCAAGCTCTATTGGCTCACCCTCACCCTCAGATAGTTTGGCTACCACAGCCACAAGATACTCAATTTTCTCTTCTAGCGAATCAATGCGCTTATCTTGTTGTTCAACAATGAGGTAGACTGACTCAAGCTCTCTTGTCAGCTCTTCACGAGTGGGCTTTTCATTAACTCAGGCAAGAATTTCTTTGACCCTTTTCTCCAGGGCCTCAATACGTACAGCGGATTTTGTCATGCTTTCAAGTAGTTCAAGGATTAATTGCTCTAATACCAACTGTCACGGGCCCAGGTTTTAGCACTCACTTGGGACCGTGCGGCACTTGGCTTGAACTTTTTCAAAACAAGTCAGCCAGGAGATTCTCACAATAATCTACACATCAAAAGGGTATTTCATTAGAATGGGGCTTTAGTAAGCCAATTAAGGGAAATTCCCTACATATCTCATATAAGCAAGCATCACAGGCACAGTAAACACATCAAGCAACGAGGCAATAATATATATGCACAAGCATCTCAAGCTTTATAAACAACGAGGCACAGATATATCAAAAACGGGTTACTTATTTCATTCGAATATCATAATCAATACAATGAAATATGGATTCCTCACTTTTACTTGTAAGCAGGAGGGAAACTTACAAGGAGTGAAGGAATAGGGACTCACCAACCGGTGAATGTCGAGCCCAGCACTGACCAACTAGTCACTCCCCCTAAAGAGCATTAGGAACACAATGAGGTAGTATGACAGAAGGAAATATCACTGTGCTTTAAGCCATCACACCCCAAAATTACATAAATAAAAAATAATTATAAAATATCCCCTTTAGTCCCTGATATTTACATATTACTACTTAAACTTTCTAACCCCTGACACCCAGAATGGTAGTATAAGCCAATAACAAACTCAAAATGCTCGACTTAGTCTGAGAGATAACACCGCTCCACAAAGAGAAATTCTCTCTCTAGAAATCTAGAAAGAGGTCTGTAGATACACAAATCCTTATTAATTTTTATTTCAGAATACATCTGTTTTTGCTAAGCTATTAATTAGGCAGGTATTTATACTCGTTTGAAAGGATGGTGACTAAGACATAGTGTTTGGTGGAATATATGTGCAATGATGGAGACCTAAATGGTTAGCATTTGAAGATTTGCTAAATATCTTGTAAATGTATGAGAGACTTCTCTTAGGGTTTTTTTCTCTCTCTCTCTCTCACAAAGTTCTATGTCTATGCCGTTCAGCGGTCTCCTCTGCCCCATCGAGCAGGGGAGACCCTCATTGTCCTTTGTCTCGGAAGAAAGTATGCCCTCCTTGCTTCTAGAAAAGATTTTGCGTGCATAAATAAATCTATGTCATCTTTTGTGGTGGATTAGTGTGGATTAAGGAGAGCATTTTTAGATCCACGGTTGAATGGTTATTTAGATTAGCTTTGGGTGTTGCATGCAAGCAATGAGCCTCAAGAAGAAGATACCTACTAGAATTCGTTTGCTGGTAGTTTTAAAGGAAGAAGTTGTTCTTCTTAAACAACAGTTGTGCTTATTGCACCAGAGGCATGAGCATCTTTTCTGCTCGTTGGTGAATGGAAGGGTATAGCTCGAGTGGGTCGCTGTTGATCTATGTTATCGATGCCCTCTGAGCGCTAATGATGCGGATTATTTCTCTTGGTTTTTGTGACCTCTATTTCTCTGTTCATCATGGCCTCACCCAGCCATGGGTCTATGTTGCTTATGGTTGTTTTGGATCCTAGATTGCCTTGTTTATCACTGTGGACGATTGTATAAGTCCCTCCAATCGACTTTGATCTATAGAGCTGTGTTTCTCCTTTAATTCTCAAGTTTTTAAGTGATAGCCTAAGAAGCTACAGCGGCAATAGTAGTGGTATAGTAGAGATGTTTTACTCTTTGTTTGTTCTTATCCTAGCTAGTTAGAGATGGACTGGGCTTATAGCAATCTGGATTTTTATTTTCTTTCTTATTTTCTTTGGGTGGGTTTTCATATGGTTTGGGCTGCTGATTTTGCCTGTTTGAACTTTGTATATGGGCTTGGATCCATTTTTCTAATGAATGAATATTTCCATCTTTGGATTAAAAAAAAAGTGTATGAGAGACTTGTATCAGATACCCTTTAATAAATAAATGTTTGATGCATATTTCATTTATTGTGAGATACTTTATCATAATATCAATAATCAATAACTTGTCACTTTTGTATTTCGGTCTACGAAGAACTTTGATAATTGGCTACTTATTAGGTATCAATTTGGGGTAGAGCTTTTTGACTACTAATGGTACCGCCAAAAAGTAGAGAGCAAAATGTGTCTCCTTCAATCGATCAACTATAGTATCTACTTTGTCTTATATAAAACTGAGGAAAGAGAAAAAAGACAAGCTGGAAAACAACAAAATAGCCAACTGGAAGCCAACTATAATCAACTACCAAAAAAAAACCAAAATTAATTGCTGCAAATTAGCAAATTAAAATTGAGAATTAGCTAGCTAAAACAAACAGCCTCTCAATTTTTCTCTTGCTTTGCTTGATAAGTGGGTTAATGTTAGTCGGACTGGTTAATCTAATGAACTCTTGAATCTGACTCTCATCGTTTTCGATAGATCGATAAAAGTGTCATCATTTCATGAATCTGATTGTCCAATGAGATCATATATTACTCGAGAGACTGATCACGACCCTCCAGTTTTGCCTTTGCCAAAAAAAAAAAAGCTGTGCCATGAATTTTTCATAATTGCTGCACAAAGCAAATTGTTTGTGAACAGAAGAATGCGATACAACACTTGAGCAAATCGATCCAATCCACGTAGTCACATTTAAAACTAAAAGTAATTTTCAAGGCAGAAAAAGCTCTGACAATGATGAGGGTGCATATATAGATTTGACAAGCTCTGTGGTATGAAAGTGAAACAAAGGTTGTATGACTATGACTACCTATGAACCCCATGAGGCTCTGAACTATTTTCTTCATTGACAACACAGCAACATATTCTGCAAGCTCTGCTCTTCTAGAATGATTCTTTCTTCTCTTTGATTCTCTTCTTCTTCTATATATATTTATATATATCCTCTTGTTGGAGAGGGTTGGTTGGGTTTTAAGGTATTTTGCTGTCTATGAGGATGGAACATTAAAGTGGAAGAGCCACGATATGACAAATGCAAATACCATGCAAGCAAGCAAAAAATTCAGGAAGCGATGGCCATGCCAGAAACTTCGAGTTTCCGAATGGTGTGTCGATGCAGGGACTGCAGCCACTGCCGTAGAATTGTTGGTCTCATTTGAATGCTCTATCATCTCGATCTCATTTACTCCAACGACATTACGAGCAATGGAATGACAAATCTCACAGGTCCTGATAGATATCAAGTATGATAAATGAATATACAAAAAGAGAAATAAATACTACAACAAAAATGAGATCAAGTTTTCATTATCAAAAGGAAAATTTTTAATATTTGTAACATGTTTTGGAGTTCAAAAGAGAAATCAACTACATCTATTAAGTAACAGATGTCTCCTTCAGAGTGAAAAAACTCAAAACAGCATAACAATTCCCAGCAAGCTGGAAAAAAGAAAAAAAATGCAAGCACAATCCAGATTAAAGAGGCTAATTAATATTGAACAAGGTCTAGGATGAAAATGGAGAAGTGATGAAAGGAAATATTTATGCCAAACATGTCAATACAACAGATCAATTTTTGGAAATTTACCAAGACATCAAACTGCTACAGTTACAAGCAAAAGATTTGAAACATAAGAAATGCTTAGACGAAGAATTGGCAGAAAGTTAAGGATTGGAATATTTCTAAAACACAAAATACTTTGCATACAATGCCGCCTTCAAAATCAGCTTAAGAATAATTAGTTAATGTTGAATTTCATGATGGCGTAGGATTAAAAATATATACCGCATATTTTATAATATGCTTTCAAATGACAAAAACAATTTTCCATATAGGGAGAAATAAGATCGAATGTGAGGTCCTTGCCATTGCTATTAAAAGCATGCATTTTTATTTCCCTTTCAACTCAACATGAATTCCTGGATTGACCATTACCTTTTTTCGATTTCCAGATAAAAACTTGCCGCACCAGATTGTTTTGCCCTGTCAAGTTTAAAATAATATCCAATCTAAAACTACAGCAATCATTTTCCAACATCTAATAAAGATCACAACCATACAGACTGGTAAGGAATTGTCGGTGCATTTAGACATATCATGAGGACTTGTGTCCTACTGCTCTCTAATCTTTTGCTTTACTTTTTCCATAAACTTGATCAGGAAACGCAATTTCCCACCACTTTAACTTTATGTTACAAGTGATCAGAGTCTCTAGCCTTATATTATGTTTCACATCCAATTTAACTATATTCAGATACAGCCAACCTTTTGTTCTTTTTTTCTTTTGCATCTTTAATGAGTGATTATCATTAGCATTCCTTGAAGAAAAGGAAAACTCAACTGCTGAACTGTCAGTAAGTACTATAGGCACTCGTTAGACTATTAGGAACAGATAAATAAATCATTTATTATATCAGAAAATGCATGAACATGACACTACCATATTAACAAAATTTACAATCCAAATAATGTTTTTTTTTTTAAAAAAAAGGGGGGCAAAGCACTTAATTTTTCTACTTACTTGTTTCCTTTAATTTTGAACCAGGCCTCAGCACACTGTTTATGAGCAGCAGCCAAATCGTCCTTACAGGAACAGCCCAATTCAATTGGAACCCCGGATTCATAGCTATTGCTTTCCAGACCCAGATGGCATATCCTACAATCTCTCTCAACCTCAACCTTAGCCAAATGCACCTTTATCTCAGCTACCCGACTTTCAATCTCCACCTCCACAGAGCAATCAGACACAGAAGATACTCTCCTAGAATCCGGAACGACGCCGTCTACAATCTCAGGATCAGATACACAAGCGAAAGTGTATTCGTCATAGGAGCCACCCGTGGATGAATAAAACTGAGAGTAGCAAGACCCATCTTCTGCATCGAAAAAGCAGGTGACATCACTTCCTGTGACGGAACGGCGGTGGCTCCCCCGCTCCAAATCGATGTGGGACATTTCTAAAGCAGACATTTTTTTTTAAAAAAAATTAATCTTGAATGAAGAACTTGGGGCGAAAAGATTGAATGTAAATACTTATAGTTTGGAGCTCTGGGTGATGCCAAGAATCAAGAAGTTAATAAATGGGTATTGGATTAGGTGACCCTGCAACTCCATCAACATTTACTTTCGCTAACCAAAATCAAAAGCTCAAAAGAGAAAATTATTGAATATTAATTATTGAAGAAAGCAAGTAGGAGAGAGAGAGAGAGAGAGAGAGAGTGATGTTTGATGGTGTTTGAGACAGAGTCATGCTTTTGGAGAAAGACTTGGACTAGAAACAAAAAACTGCAGAGTGCAGAGTGTCTTCACAGAGAATTGCGAGGAGATATCATTGATAAAGTAGAAAAATATATTTAAAAAAATAAAATTAATAAAGAGGGTAAAAAAAAAAAAACGTTGGGCGAATTAGTGGTTTGGTGCAATCTCTGAACAAATTAAGATTCTGTACGTTTGATGCAATCAGACTGATGATGTGCTAATCTTTGTTTAATCCAATGGTCAATATTTGATGGACGCCTACTCCTTGTAACAGCAATTTCACTTTGTTTCTTTTCTGAGCATTGATAATCACTTGTCGCATTAACCATTATTGACTGTCGTTTTCAGTCCCGGGACTACGCTTGAGCAGTTTTTGATTTGAACTAAAAAAATTAAATTAAATCAAATCATTTTGATTTAATCGGTTAAGTTTTTTCATTTTGTCAGTATGTTTTGGTTAAAAAATTTTAGTTTATTTAGTTTTCGATTCAATTTAATTTTTTATTGAACAAAATCAACTAAACTTCATAGCAAATGGCACAAATAATTTTTTAGTTCAGGATTACTATTTTTATAAAGTAATGTTTATTATTTTTATAGATTTTTATGTATTTTAAATTAATAATTTCATGATACATTTTATGTAATATGTATTTATAATTTTATAGACTTATAAATTTATATGTTATATACTTTTAAATAGGTTTTTATGTATCATTGATTTTTATAAACATGTTTTTTTTAAACAGGTTTAGAGTTGCTATTAATAAATTGTTATTTATTAGATGTAAATAGATTTTTTTATAAAATTCTAATATTTTCTGTTTAATACAATGGAATCAAATTGAACTAAACTGTTATTTTTCTATTCAGTTCGATTGGATTATTCTTAAGTGATCAATTTGATTCGGTCTCCTTTTTTAAATGATTAGATATTTCAATTTTTGATGTTCGACTTGATTCGGAACCGAATCAACCGAATGCTCTCTTGGGACACCTATAAAAATATTAGAGAAATACTAGCAATATTTTCTTGTAATTTTTTAAGATATATTGTTATATTAGCGACAGGGACGGGAAGAGCAGGGGCCAAGGGAGGCATTGGGCCCCCTTGCAATTTTTAAAAATTTTGAGGATAAATTAGTAATTTCCTATTTAACCCTAAAAACTTTTGGTAAACAGTATCACCACTCCTCTTTACTCCATTCTCCTCCCTTTGCTACCGACAAAAGAATTCCCTCTTTGCAATTTCTCTCTTCACCTCCACTCCTCTCCTTTCTTCAATTTTACTCCACAATTTCTTGGATCATTTGTCTTTGCCTAGCTCTATATGTAAGTTCTAACTTCTAAATCCATTTTAATTTTATAATTTTTATTTTTTTTGTTTAATTTTTATCTTTTTTTTTGGTATAAAATCTATTTAATTGGATTCTCATTGTTCGATTTTCTGCCATAGAATAATATATAACAAATCTGAAAATTGATTCTATTTTTTTTTATTATAATTATTGTTAATTTTTCTTTCTATTGGTTAATTATTGTTTGAAAATTCTAGTTGGGCAATTTCCATTTTTCCAAGCTTAAACTCTTGACTTTTTACATTATGAGATATGGTTTGATTTTAATAGTAAATAGATTTTTCTTCTTTTTTTTGATTGATTTGATTTGAAAATCTTTATTAGGTTGATGAATGTAGAGAAACTTTATTTTAATATGAATTTAAAATATCATATGATTTTTTTGGAGGATATATCATCTGAAATTTAAAATCTATTTCAAATAGGTTACTCATGAATCTAACTAATTTTATAATAAATTAACTTTTATCCAAACAATTTGAGATTAAAATTAAATCCAAATCTCTTATTTGAAATGATTGTATCCAAATATTGCACAATAGATAAATTGTATGGAGTTGAATTTTGATATGAATGGAATCAATCATGCTAAAACGTTTTAGAATTTGCGGTTCATTTGCACATATTTTATTTTTCTTTACCAAGAAAAATATAAAATTGTTTGATTTTCTGCATAGATTATCTATTTGATTTGCTACTAATAATTGTTTGATTTGATTTTTTTTAATAATAAAAATTACCCATTGTATTCATTGATATTGTTATATCTTTTCTATATAGATCTTTTATATATTTTATTTGATAAAATTTATTTCATAGTTGCATTGATATTATTATCTCAATTTTATATAAATATTTACTGTTTTTTAATTTTTATAGATATGGAGCGATTTTTTAAAAGAAAATCAAACACTGCAGAATCATCACCATCAATCAATCAACCAATTCAACCAGCACCACCTAAGCAAGTGATTGTTGAGGAAGTTGAGGTCAATATAGAAAACATTCCTTCTAATCCAGGACTGCGACTTAACATAATGAGCTATCCACCTGATATTAGGAATCAGGTATATAGAGTTTACTTACTTAAAGGTCCATGTCAACCATGCCATCATAAATTTCCTCAAAAAGTAGATAGAACTCAAAAACGGAGATTTATTGCATCTTGGTTTGATGAATTCAGTAGTTGATTGGAATATAGTATTAAAAAAGATGCTGCATATTATTTATATTGTTATCTTTTTGCAACTGGGCGTAGTGAAATAGATCATGATGCTTTTATAGCTGAAGATTTTACTAATTGGCAAAAGAAAGAAAGATTGAGAGAACATGTAAGAGACCATAATAGTGATCATAATAAATGTCGGTTAGCTTATGAAGATTTGATGAATCAAGCTCAACACATTGAAGTTTCTTTTTCAAAACAATCAGAACAGTAAAAAATTGAGTATCGTTACAGGTTAAATGCATCCATTATATGTTTTCGTTATATCTTTATGCAAGGATTGGCTTTTCGAGGGAATGATGAGTCTGAAAATTCATTAAATTAAGGAAATTTTCTTGAATTATTAAAAGTTCTGGCTTCATGTAGTGAAAAAATTAATAATGTTGTGTTGAAGAATGCTCCTAACAATCTCAAACTCACATCTCCTGATATTCAAAAAGATATCATTAATGTAGCTGCAACTGAGACAACAAAGGCTATCATTACAGATTTGGGAGGTGATTTGTTGTCTATTTTAGTTGATGAATGTCGAGATGTATAAGTTAAAGAGCAAATGGGAGTTGTCATAAGATATTTTAATGGATTTGGATGTGTCATTGAAAGATTTATTGGCCTTGTGCATGTCCATAATACAAGTGCAGCATCTCTTTAAAAAAGTTATTGAGTCTTTGCTCTCTACTTATGGCTTGAGTATATTTAGTTTGAGAGGTCAAGGCTATGATGGAGCTAGTAAAATGCGAGGTGAATTTAATGGCTTTAAAAGTTTGATTTTGAAGGACAATTCTAGTGCTTATTATATCCATTATTTTGCTCATTAATTCCAACTCACACTTATTGCTGTTGCTAAGAAGCATTCAAGTATAGGTTCTTTTTTCAATACTGTTACTCATTTGGTCAATGTTATTGGAGGTTCTTGTAAACACAAGAATATGCTTCGAGAAAAGCAATTAGAGAAAGTGTTTGAAGGAATTGCAAAAGGTGAAATAAAAACTAGACAAGGTCTAAATCAAGAAATGGCATTGAAGAGACCGGGAGATACTCGTTGGAGTTCTCATTATGGTATGCTTATTAATTTGATGCATTTATTTCTTTCTATCATTGATGTTCCTGAGTATATTAGAGAAAATGGTAGTGATAATCCACAAAGGGCTAAAGCAGTTAATTTGCTAGATATTATGAATCGATTTGAATTTATCTTTGTGTTGCATCTTATGAAAAAGATTTTGGGAATCAAACATTAGTTATCTCAAGTTTTACAGAGGAACAATCAAGATATTGTAAATACTATGAATCTAGTTAAAGTCTCAAAATATCATTTGCAAGTGATAAGAGAAAATGGTTGGGAAGCTTTGTTACTTGAGGTATTAGAATTTTGTGGTAAATATGATATAGTTGTATTAGATATGGAGGATGTCTATGTAGCTAGAGGGAGATCAAGGTGTAGAAGTGAAGAAATGACAAATCTTCATCAATATCGTGTTGAGTTGTTTTATTCTGTGATTGATATTCAGTTTCAATAACTTAATAATCGTGTAACACCCTTTACCCGTCTATAGTGTAGCCGAGCAGGATATGCTACTCAGTGTGCCGGAGCACCAATTCATGTTTTAATTACAATTTATCCCTTTTTATTCATTTATTTACAATTTTTGGTAAATCTAAATTTTTTCGCAAATTTTATAGAAAATAAGGTAGAGTGCCGGCTGTAAATTGGAAAAATAGTTCTTCTGAACCTGTTTAAAAACACTTCCAATATAATTTCCAAAATCCAAACTCCATTATTCACACATATCTCAACTCAATCTCAAATCAAAACACTATTTTCAGAAATTGTTTTCTTTTCACTTCATTACTGGAAGCACATTCATAAATATTTCTCAACATAATATACAGAAAATTTCAATAATATGAAATTTCATATATTTACATCATCAAATAATTTTAAGAATTTATAGTTACAAACCAAAATTAATACAAAATGCAAAATACAAAGTGCTACCCCGAAATCTTAATGTCCTACCATATGCACTGCAGATGTGAGGTGACTCTGGACTCTGGATGTAGATTTGAAAGCTCACCTGGTCTGATGTCTGCTAGGCTCCCCAACTAGGTCTCCAGTACCTGCGTGTGGCAAAAGCGACACGCTAAGCAATTCTGCTTAGTGGTGACAATATAAAATAAAATAAAATAACTAAATAAAATGAATATACAGAATGTGTATTTACATTTTTAGTAGACTTAATTTCTGATATTTATTACAGTATTATTCGATTAAAATTTTGTAAGATTTATTATCATTGCCCGAGTAACCATACTAGTCGACTGGACTGGATAAACGGGTAAATTGGCACTGGGTACTATGTACCTCAGACCATCACACCATCGATCATATTTTGTCTCCCGGTGTGCAACAGAATAGCTAATAAGCTATAATAATTATCAGGGATAAAACCCAAGTGTATAACTCAAATAACGTAACCAAAGGCTATTATGTCACAGAATGGCATGGGAAGCCATGAAACACAGAATGGCATGAAACCATATGCAGTACTGCTAACAGAACCCTATTGGCATGCCAAGCTATCCAAACCAATCTTGTTAAGTATACTAGGGCATATTACACTTTTCAATTTCATAATTTTTGAATTTCAAGTTTGAATGTTACTATTCATTTCATTAATCAACTAAAATGTTGACTTTTGCATAGGCAATAGGTACATTGGTTCTAATATTCCCAACATGTCACATTTTGCATTCAAAATTTGTTGGTATTTGTTGCCAATACCATTTCTAAGCTTAATGTTAATTGGGCAGAATTTTCAGTTTTTATACATTGTCTTTACTGTTCCATTGGTCATTTTTGCAGTGGGAATTTGGCAAATTGATCAACATGAAAGTTGTTCCTTATTTTGTCTAGTTGCATTTCCTTTTTTGAATCACTTTATTTGGAGTTTTGTAACTCAAGTTATGGTCCAAAAACCACAACTCGCTGGATTGAAATTTTTCCAGAATTTCTGGACTGAGCAAATCCACACTGTTAGGAACAGTAACTGCAACTCACTTTTTGAATATGTTCTTGTCATAATTTGGGTTAGGTTTCTTCATAAAAGTTGTTGGTATATATCTCAGCTTATTGCTGGTAAAATTTCAGGTCAATTGGACCTTTCTACACTGAGTTATGGCCAAATGACCAAATACTGTTCATTTGGTCATTTTGCCCAGGTAGAATACAGGTCACCCGGATTAGATTTTCTGGACATGGTTTCTTCACCAAAGCTGTGTCATTATGTGTCTAGTTTCATGTCCAATTGGCCTTGCACCAATTGAACCTCTACAATTCAAGTTATTACTGCCCAAACCTGCTGGACTCATGTCCAATCCTGCAGGTCACCAAGAGCAGCCACACCAAGCTCATCATAATTCATGGCATTTCATCAATCCATTCAATTCATGCATATTGAGGGCAGCCAAACTATCATTTTAACTCCATAAAACTCATCATAATCATACCCTAACCAAGGCTACCGAAATTTATGGGATGGCATACACATAGTATTTAACAAATTTTCTTTGTAATTTGCACTCATACATAGTCCTTAACATGAATTTAAGGTGAAAATTAAGGTTAGGTCACTAACCTCTATGGAGTGAAGTTTCTCCACTTGCTAGTGTAACACCCTCCCTGTAGCAATTCCATACATTCTACTGTTCCGGTGATCGGTGTGGGTTCGGACAGCTAGAACGTCTGGAAAAATATTTAAACTAAAGTGAGGAACCATAATTAACTCAAATATTGATAAGAAAAATTTAGAAAAAATTTTAGAAATAAAATACAACCAAGTTAAATGAGCCGGTGCCCAAGTGATGGGTAACCTAGTGAGAAGTTGCGGTTCTCGCAACTAGGAGCCCTAGACTCGAGAGAAAAATTATAAAATAATTTTTCGGACTCCAGAAAAGGGTCATTGAGGTTCCTATGGCATTAGAATGCCAAGAAAATATTTAAAAAATTTTTTCAATCGGTACAGACAATTTTGACCCGTTAAGCCAAACGGATGGCATTTTGGTCATTTCGCCTTCAGAGGCGATTTTTGGCCGACTTGTCCAGTTAAGTAAATAATTATTATGATCTAAAATATGAATAAATATTGCTAAAAATTGAATTGAAAATGAGTAAAAAAGAAAAGAAAAGAAAATGAAATAAAAGTCACATTTATGACATGAGCATGATGCAATTAAAATATTTTCACCCAACCAAATTTTGACACATCATTAAAAAACTACTTAAACGTGAATAAAAGGAGATAAAAATTGAAAAAGTGGACAACCATCTTCAATCTTTGGGCTGCAGAAACGTTGAGAGAGAGAGAGAGGAGAAAAAAACTCCATGAAAGCTCTTGTTCAAGCTTGATTTTCCCTAAGCTCTCCACCCCAAAACCCTAAACTTCCTTCACAAAAAATTATCCCTAAACCTTGAGGAAGCATAAGGCAGCAGAAATTTGAGGAAATTTTGAAGTTGGGCAAGTCCAAGTTAGGTCACAAGTGAGGTTAGTGCCATCTTTCTTTGTTTTCTTTGGATAATCATGTTAAGGCACTAAGTTAGGCTAAGAAATTGTGGGATTTGAAGGGAATTATGCATGCTAGGGTAGAGGTAAATTTTGGCAGCCTATTGGGACTGGGGATTTGATTGTTTTGATGGGCTTATAATGGATTAGAGATGGTGTTTGAAGTGTATATACATATTGATAATGAATTAGTGTGTTTAACTAATGCATGTTGTGTGAATTGGAATGGGGAATTAGGGTTTTGAAGAGAAATTTGGACTTTGTTTATGTAATGTTGAATGAACATTCTAAGGGTCAATTAGTGACCATTTGAGGGAGATTGACCATAACTTGGAGTGAATTATAGCATTAGAAAACTGATTTGGTATGCTGCCTAGTGAGAGCAGCAGGTTTGGATGTAAGTCCAACCTGTTTGGACAGCCACAACTTGGGCTGTGTAGGTTCAATTGGTATTTGACCAATTGGACATGAAACTAGACACATAATGGCACAACTTTGGTGAAGAATCCATGCCCAAAAGACCAAACCAAGTGGACCAAAAACTTGCCTCAATCCAGGTGTCCTGCAACCAGTTTCTGCAGAATGACCAAATGAATAGTGATTGTTTATTTGGCCATAACTCAGTGTAGAATGGCCCAATTGACCTAAAATTTTACCAGCAACAAGCTGAGATATAGACCAACAACTTTCATGAAGGAACCTACCCCAAATTATGACCAGAACCTATTCAACAAGAGAGTGGAATTTACTGTTTACTGCACTATAGATATGGTCAGTTCTGAAATTTTTCAATCCGGCCAGTTGTGGTTTTTGGACCATAACTTGAGTTACAAAACTCCAAATGGAGTGATTCAAAAAAAGAAATTCAACTAGACAAAATAAGGAACAACTTTCATGTTTATCATTTTCCCAAATTCCCACTGCAACAGCAACTAATGGAACAGTAAAGATTGGGTATGAAAACTGAAAATTCTGCTCCATTAATTTTAAGCTTAGAAATGGTATTGTTAACCAATACCAACAAATTTTGAATGCAAAATGTGGTATATTGAGAGTGTTAAAACCAATGTACCTATTTTCTATGCAAAAGTCAACATTTTTGTTGACTAATGAAGGGAATAGTAACACCAAAACTTGAAATTCAAAAATTGTAAAATTCAAAAGTATCAAATGCCCTAGTATACCTAACAAGATTGGTTTGGATAGTTTGGCATGCAAATAGGGTTCAGTTAGCGATCGCACATGGCATTATGCCATTCGCAGGATTTCATGGCTTTTAGCCATTCGACATTGTGTTGATATTTGGCCTTGTGCCTATTGTTATTACAGCTTATTAGTCGCTGCACACCGGGAGATGCATATGTGACCGATGGTGTGACGGCCCGAGGTACTAGATACCCAGTGCCAGTTTACCCGTTTATCCAGTCCAGTCGTCCAGTATAGGTTACTTGGGCAACCAAAAATGAAAGTGGATAAATGTAATGAAATAGTGAATATAACAAGTACAAAATAAGTAAGACTACAAATACTCATCGAAAATTTATTTGTAATAAGACACCGATACATTCACTGCATATTTACTTCCTGTTATTTCTTTTTATTTTATTATTGGCACCACTAAGCATTATTGCTTAGCGCGTTGCTTTTGCCACGCGTAGGTTCTGGAGAAACTGACCGAGAGCCCAGTAGACCACAGGCTGGGTGAGACCTCCTGCAGTTCTGCATAGTGTTCATGTCACCTCACCATCTTCAGTGTATTGGTAGGACACTAGGTCTCATTTTGGTATTTTGTAACTAACTTTTATTTTCTTTTGTGTAATTGAAACTTATGTAATGTATTTTGATGTTCATGTAAATAATGGAAATTGTGTTTGTGAATGGAAAAGTGAATATTTATTTATGACTTTTACATGATTATTACATGAAATGAATGATTGAGAAATGGAAATGTTGTTGAAAAACATATTGAGATTTTGATATTGGAGTTTGAGAATGATTGAATATGATTATTGGAAGTGTTTTTCACAGGTTCCGAAGAACTGTTTTCTCCATTTTCAGCCGGTACTCTGCCAGATTTTCTATAAAATTTTCGGAACCTCAAATAAATTATAAGTTCAATAAATGACTTAAATGAATTATATTTCATAAATTATATTCAAAACTATGATAAAAGTAAATTAAGGAAGAATAAAAATGATTGAGATAAAGTAGAGTGTTCCGGTACACCGTGTAACATATCTTACTCGGATATACTGTAGACAGGTAAGGGGTGTCACATTTAGTGGTATCAGAGCACGGTTTAGGCATTTCTGGGCCTAGATTGAGTCCATACCATGCATTGCATTTGTAAGAGTCGAGGTGACACTAATGCAGATCTGTTGGACCCTTCATCTCAGAGGGCAGTTGAGGAGGAAGTGGAGAGTCATGCTCCACCTGCAGGTGAGGCGGGGTAGGAGAACACGCTCCACTGACTCCATCGAGCCTGCTCAACCTCCACAGGCTGTGTTCTAGCAAATGGCCGAATTCTTCAAACAAATGGCTGGGGTAATGCTACCACCACCACCACCTCCACAACCAAAATCACACCTGGAAAAAATTGAGAAAATTTGGAGCAGTGGACTTCTTTGGCAAGAGAGAAGATGATTTTGTTGCAGCCGAAAATTGGTTGAACAGAACAGGCAGAGTTTTAAAACAACTCCACTACACTCCAGAACAAAATCTAGAAGCTGCCATATCTCTATTGCAAGATGATGCATATGAATGGTGGGATACTGTGTCCAGTGAAGTACAGCCAGAAGTAATAACTTGGGACTTCTTCCTCTCCAAATATAAGAAGAAATATGTGGGTAGTGTATACCTGGAAGAGAGAATAAGAGAGTTCATTAACCTGAGGCAGAGACAGCTGACAGTGGCCGAGTATGAAAAGGAATTTGTCAGATTAAGCCACTATGGAAGGGTGATAGTCCCTAATGAGGCCGAAAGGTGTAAGAGATTTGAAGAGGGATTAAATGACAACATAAAGATCATGATCACTGCCTTGGGAATCACCGACTTCACCAAGTTAGTGGAAGCTGCAATAAAGGTTGAAAAGGTTAGAATAAGTGAGCAGACCAGAAGAGGGGCCCAGGTCAGTCTAGTTCATCTCCTGCATTTGGGAAGAAGTTCAAGGGTCCACCTGCACAGAGTTCAGGTCAACCACAAGGTCAGGGTCAGCCTCAGAGGCCCAGGCCACAGTTTACCCCTAGGAGAGGTCAGTCCACACCATCAGTGGGCAGCTCTCCAGGGATGGGGTTCAGGGGACCAGCCCCAGCAACTTCTGCATGTCCACATTGCCTGAAGTGGCATAAGGGGGAGTGTTGGAGAGTGGCGGTGCTCGCTAAGGTGTGGGTCAACAGAGCATCGGTTGAGGAACCGTCCACGCAAAACTACTACATGCTCCAACACAAGCGCATGCACTGCTCCGCGCCACAAAGGGGAAGGAAATCGGCAACTGAGGCGGTGGGACCATCACGAGCAGGCTCGCATTCGAGCCGCAGAGAGGCTCGAGGCGGACCACTGCGAGCATATGCTATGAGAGCTCAGGAGGAGCAAGATGCCCCAGACGTCATCAGGGGTACGTTCTCCCTCTACAATACATCTGTGCATGCATTGGTGGATCCAGGATCCACTCATTCACACATCTGCATCAACTTACCCGTAGAAAGGGGGATACTAGTAGGGGAGAGTGACCAAGACATTCTGGTCACTAATCCATTGGGCCACAGTGTGGTAGTGAACAAAGTGTACAAGGGTTGCCCGTTAAGGATTCAGGGGTATGAATTCTTGGCAGACTTGATTGAGTTGCCTTTCCATGAGTTTGACATGATTTTGGGAATGGACTGGTTGTCACGTCATCAGTCAATGGTTGATTGTAAATTGAAGAGGATTTCTTTGAAAACTCCTGGGGGTAATGAGATCACAGTTATGGGAGAAATGACAGATTTCTTGTCCAATATCATCTCAGCCACAGTCGCAAGAAGAATGATGAGAAAAGGCTGTGAAGCCTACCTAGCACATGTGGTGGATACTAGGCAGGTTAAACCAGATCTGTGTGACATATCCACAGTAAAGGACTTCTCAGATGTGTTTCCTGAAGAATTACCTGGTTTGCCACCAGAGAGGGAAGTTGAATTTGCTATTGAGACACTGCCGGGTACAGCACCAATATCTATTGCTCCTTATAGGATGGCACCCACTGAATTGAGGGAGTTAAAAACTCAGTTGCAAGAGTTGCTTGATAAGGGGTTCATACGCCCCAGTGTGTCACCATGGGGAGCTCCAGTGCTGTTTGTGAAAAAGAAGGATGGGACTTTGAGGTTATGCATCGATTACCGGCAGTTGAATAAAGTGACTGTGAAGAACAACTATCCGTTGCCTAGAATTGATGATTTGTTTGACCAGTTGAAGGGAGCAGGAGTATTTTCTAAGATTGATCTCAGATCAGGATATCATCAGTTAAGGGTGAAGGATGTAGATGTGCCAAAGACTGCATTCAGGACCCGGTATGGGCATTATGAGTTTCTGGTGATGCCCTTTGGCCTAACGAATGCACCAGCAGTATTCATGGACCTTATGAACTGTATCTTCCATCCATACTTAGATCGGTTCATAGTGATCTTTATTGATGATATTTTGGTGTATTCCAAGACCAGGGAAGAACATGATGAACATTTGAGGATTGTTCTGCAAACCCTGAGAGAAAAGAAGTTGTATGCTAAGTTGTCAAAGTGTGACTTCTGGTTGAATGAGATTGCATTCCTTGGACACATAGTGTCAGCTGATGGGATTAGGGTGGATCCCAAGAAAATAGAAGCAGTGATGGAATGGAAGCCTCCCAGAAATACAACTGAGGTCAGAAGCTTCTTAGGGCTAGCTGGGTATTACAGAAGATTTGTGAAGGGATTTTCCTTAATAGCTGCTCCAATGACCAAGTTGTTACACAAGAACGTCAGATTTGACTGGAATGACAAGTTTCAGACCAGTTTTGAGAAGTTAAAGGCTATGTTGACAGAGGCACCAGTGTTAACACAGCCAGTGTCGGGAAAGGACTTTGTGGTCTACAGTGATGCCTCTCATAATGGGTTAGGGTGTGTATTGATGCAAGAGGGGAAGGTGGTCGCTTATGCTTCCAGGCAGCTAAGGTCACATGAACAGAATTACCCTACCCATGATCTAGAGCTTGTAGCAATTATCTTCGCACTGAAGATATGGAGGCACTACTTGTATGGTGAAAAGTGCTACATTTACACAGACCACAAAAGTCTAAAATATTTGCCAACTCAGAAGGAGCTCAACCTTAGACAGAGACGATGGATTGAGTTCCTGAAGGACTATGATTGTGTAATTGACTACCATCCTGGGAAGGCAAATGTAGTTGCTGATGCTTTGAGCAGAAAATCCATCACAGCTTTGAGATCATTGAATGCCCATCTATCTTTGGTTCGAGATGGAGCTATTTTGGCTGAGTTGCAAGTGAGGCCAAGCCTGTTACAGCAGATTTTAGATGGGTAGAAGGTAGATGAGAAGCTAAAGGCTATTATGAGAAAAATCCTAGAAGGGAAAGAAACTGACTATGAAGTGAAAATAGATGGGTGTCTGTACTACAAAGGAAGACTGTGTGTACCAGATGATGGGGAATTGAAGGCCAGTATTCTAAAAGAGGCACACACCAGTGTGTATGCTATGCACCCAGGAAGTACAAAAATGTATCATGATCTGAAACTTCAGTATTGGTGGCCTGGTATGAAGAAGGACATAGCTGACTATGTGACTAAATGCTTGACATGTCAGCAAGTCAAGGCAGAACATCAAGTTCCATCGGGTTTGCTACAGCCTATACGCATACCTGAATGGAAATGGGATCGGGTCATCATGGATTTTGTAAGTGGTCTACCTCTCACCCAGAAGAAACATGATGCAGTATGGGTGATAGTGGATAGATTGATGAAGTCAGCACACTTTACGCGATTAGACGGACTACTCACTAGAAGTTAGCGAGAATTGTATATCGATGAGATAGTTAGCGCATGGAATTCCACTTTCCATCATATCTGATCGAGACCCAAGGTTTACATCGAGATTTTGGAAGAAGTTACATGAGTCCTTGGGTACACAACTCCACTTCAGCACAGCTTTCCATCCTCAGACGGATGGGCAATCAGAAAGAGTAATCCAGGTAAACAATTGAAACCAATTGACTTAATACAAATATTGAACTAAAATGATAATAATAACATGAAATATATGTCAAGTCCTTGAGGATATGCTGAGGAGTTGTGTCATTGAGTTTGAGGGAAGTTGGGATAGATATCTTCCACTGGCAGAATTTGCATACAACAATAGCTACCGAGCTAGCATCCAAATGGCCCCATATGAAGCACTGTATGGGAGGAAATGTAGAACTCGGTGTCTTTGGACTGAATTGGGGAAGACAAGCGGTAGGGCGGACACAGTGAAAGCAGTTGAGGAGAAAGTAAAACTAATCAAAGCCAATCTGAAGGTTGCCTCAGACAGACAGAAATCCTATGCTGACTTGAAGAGAAAAGAAATAGAATATGCGGTTGGCGATAAAGTATTCCTCAAGGTGTCACCGTGGAAGAAGGTACTGAGGTTTGGAAGAAAAGGTAAGTTAAGCCCTAGGTTCATTGGCCCATATGAAGTCATTGAACGTGTGGGTCCAGTGGCCTATAGGCTAGCTTTACCACCAGAGCTGGACAAGATCCACAATGTGTTCCACGTGTCTATGCTAAGAAGATACCGCTCAGATCCTTCACATGTCATCTCCATGGAAGAAATTGAAGTACAACCGGATTTGACATATGAAGAAGAACCCATACGGATCCCAGCTCGGGAAGTGAAAGAATTGAGGAATAAGCAGATTCCACTGGTGAAAGTGCTTTGGAGGCACCACAACACCGAAGAGGCAACTTGGGAAAGTGAAGAGATGATGAGGCAAAAGTTCCCTCAACTGTTTGCATCAGGTAAATTTCGAGGACGAAATTTAAATTAGAGGGGAAGAGTTGTAACACCCTCCCTGTAGCAATTCCGTACATTCTACTGTTCCGGTGATCGGTGTCGGTCTGGACAGCTAGAACGTCTGGAAAAATATTTAAACTAAAGTGAGGAACCATAATTAACTCAAATATTGATAAGAAAAATTTAGAAAAAATTTTAGAAATAAAATACAACCAAGTTAAATGAGCCGGTGCCCAAGTGATGGGTAACTTCGTGAGAAGTTGCGGTTCTCGCAACTAGGAGCCCTAAACCCGAGAGAAAAATTATAAAATAATTTTTGGGACTCCAGAAAAGGGTCATTGAGGTTCCTATAGCATTAGAATGCCAAGAAAATATTTAGAAAAATTTTTCAATCGGTACAGACAATTTTGACTTGTTAAGCCAAACAGAGGGCATTTTGGTCATTTCGCCTTCAGAGGTGATTTTTGGCCGACTTGTCCAGTTAAGTAAATAATTATTATGATCTAAAATATGAATAAATATTACTAAAAATTGAATTGAAAATGATTAGAAAAGAAAAGAAAAGAAAATGAAATAAAAGTCACATTTATGACATGAGCATGATGCAATTAAAATATTTTCACCCAACCAAATTTTGACACATCATTAAAAACTACTTAAACATGAATAAAAGGAGATAAAAATTAAAAAAGTGGATAGCCATCTTCAATCTTTGGGCTACAGAAACGTTGAGAGAGAGAGAGAGGAGAAAAAAACTCCATGAAAGCTCTTGTTCAAGCTTGATTTTCCCTAAGCTCTCCACCCCAAAACCCTAAACTTCCTTCACAAAAAATTATCCCTAAACCTTGAGGAAGCATAAGGCAGCAGAAATTTGAGGAAATTTTGAAGTTGGGCAAGTCCAAGTTAGGTCACAAGTGAGGTTAGTGCCATCTTTCTTTTCTTTCTTTGGATAATCATGTTAAGGCACTAAGTTAGGCTAAGAAATTGTAGGATTTGAAGGGAATTATGCATGCTAGGGTAGAGGTAAATTTTGGCAGCCTATTGGGAGTGGGGATTTGATTGTTTTGATGGGCTTAGAATGGATTAGAGATGGTGTTTGAAGGGTATATACATATTGATAATGAATTAGTGTGTTTAACTAATGCATGTTGTGTGAATTGGAATGGGGAATTAGGGTTTTAAAGAGAAATTTGGACTTTGTTTATGTAATGTTGAATGAACATTCTAAGGGTCAATTAGTGACCATTTGAGGGAGATTGACCATAACTTGGAGTGAATTATAGCATTAGAAAACTGATTTGGTATGCTGCCTAGTGAGAGCAGCAGGTTTGGATGTAAGTCTAGCCTGTTTGGACAGCCACAACTTGGGCTGTGTAAGTTCAATTGGTATTTGGCCAATTGGACATGAAACTAGACACATAATGGCACAACTTTGGTGAAGAAACCATGCCCAAAAGACTAAACCAAGTGGACCAAAAACTTGCCTCAATCCGGGTGTCCTGCAACCAGTTTCTGCAGAATGACCAAATGAACAGTGATTGTTCATTTGGCCATAACTCAGTGTAGAATGGTCCAATTGACCTAAAATTTTACCAGCAACAAGCTAAGATATAGACAACAACTTTCATGAAGGAACCTACCCCAAATTATGACCAGAACCTATTCAACAA
The DNA here is from genome assembly GCF_030052815.1 of Hevea brasiliensis. NCBI lineage: Eukaryota > Viridiplantae > Streptophyta > Magnoliopsida > Malpighiales > Euphorbiaceae > Hevea > Hevea brasiliensis. Next base: position 14,184,542 of record NC_079497.1, on the reverse strand, counting down.
GAGAGTGGAATTTACTGTTTCTTGCTTTGTAGATATGGTCGGTTACGAAATTTTCAATCCGGCCAGTTGTGGTTTTTGGACCATAACTTGAGTTACAAAACTCCAAATGGAGTGATTCAGAAAAAGAAATTCAACTAGACAAAATAAGGAACAACTTTCATGTTTATCATTTTCCCAAATTCCCACTGCAACAGCAACTAATGGAACAGTAAAGATTGGGTATGAAAACTGAAAATTCTGCTCCATTAATTTTAAGCTTAGAAATGGTATTGTTAACCAATACCAACAAATTTTGAATGCAAAATGTGGTATGTTGAGAGTGTTAAAACCAATGTCCCTATTTTCTATACAAAAGTCAACATTTTTGTTGACTAATGAAGGGAATAGTAACACCAAAACTTGAAATTCAAAAATTATAAAATTCAAAAGTATCAAATGCCCTAGTATACCTAACAAGATTGGTTTGGATAGTTTGGCATGCCAATAGGGTTCGATTAGCGATCTTGCACATGGCATTATGCCATTCAGTGATTTCATGGCTTTTAGCCATTCGACATTGTGTTGATATTTGGCCTTGTGCCTATTGTTATTGACTTATTAGTGTTACATTTGCCTGCCGGAGATGCATATATGACCGATGGTGTGACGGCCAGAGGTACTAGATACCCAGTGCCAATTTACCCGTTTATCCAGTCCAGTCGTCCAGTATAGGTTACTTGGGCAACCAAAAATGAAAGTGGATAAATGTAATGAAATAATGAATATAACAAATACAAAATAAGTAAGACTACAAATACTCATCGAAAATTTATTTGCAATAAGACACCGATGCATTCACTGCATATTTACTTCCTGTTATTTCTTTTTATTTTATTATTGGCACCACTAAGCATTATTGCTTAGCGCGTTGCTTTTGCCACGCGTAGGTTCTGGAGATACTGACCGAGAGCCCAGTAGACCACAGGCTGGGTGAGACCTCTTGCAATTCTGCATAGTGTTCGTGTCACCTCACCATCTTCAGTGCATTGGTAGGACACTAGGTCTCATTTTGGTATTTTGTAACTAACTTTTATTTTCTTTTGTGTAGTTGAAACTTATGTAATGTATTTTGATGTTCATGTAAATAATGGAAATTGTGTTTGTGAATGGAAAAGTGAATATTTATTTATGACTTTTACATGATTATTACATGAGATGAACGATTGAGAAATGGAAATGTTGTTGAAAAACATATTGAGATTTTGATATTGGAGTTTGAGAATGATTGAATATGATTATTGGAAGTGTTTTTCACAGGTTCCGAAGAACTGTTTTCTCCATTTTTAGCCGGTACTCTGCCGGATTTTCTATAAAATTTTCGGAATCTCAAATAAATTATAATTTCAATAAATGACTTAAATGAATTATATTTCATAAATTATATTCAAAACTATTATAAAAGTAAATTAAGGAAGAATAAAAATGATTGAGATAAAGTAGAGTGTTCCGGTACACCGTGTGATATATCTTACTCGGATATACTGTAGACGGGTAAGGGGTGTCACAGCTAGGATTCTTGTTTTCCTTTTCTTTTTACTCCCAAAAGAATCACCAAGATACAAGAACACTTTTTTGTGTTGTTAGGTTAGGGTTTTGTTGGGTAGATGTTAGTAAAATCAAGCTTTGAAAAAGCTTGAAAATGGTGGTTATGGAGGAGGGTCATGGAAAGGAAGAAGAAAGGGAGAGAGAGATCTAATTTTTTATTCATTTTCAGCCCATTTTGTCTCTTGAAGATAAGTTTATGCCATGTGTCCATATTAGATAGGTTGGGAGAACTTTAATGACATCATTATGATGTCATAATTCCATTTTTCTTCATTTTCTCTCCTTTTCTTGTCTATTTAATTTCAATTAAATTTTTAACAACATTTATTCATATTTTATGTTATATAAATTATTTATTTAACTGGACAAGTTGGCAAAAAATCATCTCTAAAGACGAAATGACCAAAATGCCCTCCGTTTGACTTAACGAGCCAAAATTGTCTGTACCGATTGAAAAATTTTTCTAAACATTTCCTTGGCATTCTAATGCCATAAGAACCTCAATGACCGTTCTCTGGAGTCTCAAAATTTATTTTATAATTTTTTCCCTGGGTCTAGATTGCTAACGGCCTTCACCGTCACTTCCCCTTCGGGTTACTCATCCCTGGGGTTTCGGCTCGTTTAACCTTAGTGTATTTGGTTTCTAAAATTTTTCCTTGATTTTTTATGAGCATTATTTAGTTTCTTTATAACTCCTCACTCTATTCTATTTATAATTTCAAACATTCTAGTTGCCCAGACCGACATTGGTCACCGGAACAGTAGACTGTACGGAGTAGCTAAAGTGAGGATGTTACAACTCTTCCCCTCTAATAAAAATTTCGTCCTCGAAATTTACCTAATGTAAACAGTTGAGGGAACTGTTGCCTTATCGTCTCTTCACTTTCCCAAGTTGCTTTTTCAGTGTTGTGGTGCCTCCAAAGCACTTTCACCAGTGGAATTTGTTTATTTCTCAATTCCTTCACTTCCCGAGCTAGGATCTGTATCGGTTCTTCTGTATATTTGAAGTCAGGTTGGATTTAAATCTCTTACATGGAAATGACATATGAAGGGTCTGAGTGATATCTCTTCAGCATAGAAACATGGAATACATTATGGATTTTATCCAGTTCTGGTGGTAAAGCTAGCCGATAGGCCACTGGTCCCACACGTTCAATGACTTCATATGGGCCAATGAACCTAGGGCTTAACTTAACCTTCCTTCCAAACCTCAGTACTTTCTTCCACGGTGAGACTTTGAGAAACACTTTACCGCTAACTGCATACTCTATCTCTTTTCTCTTCAGGTCGTCATAAGATTTATGTCTATCTGAGGCAACCTTCAGGTTAGCTTTGATTATCTTCACTTTCTCCTTAGTCTGTTTCACCAGGTCTGGTCCTACCAGCTTATCTTTGCCCAATTCAGTCCAACACGCTGGGGTTCTACATTTCCTCCCATACAGTGCTTCATACGGAGCCATTTGAATGCTAGCTTGGTAGCTATTGTTATATGCGAATTCTGCCAGTGGGAGATATCTATCCCAACTCCCCTCAAACTCAATGACACAACTTCTTAACATATCCTCCAGGATCTATCACATAATTCACATTGTTACTATCGTTTCAATTTATTAACTATGAAAATTCAATTAGTTCTTAGGTTTACTTGGATTACTCGTTCTGACTATCCATCTGTCTGAGGATGAAAAGCCGTACTAAAACAGAGTTGTGTGCCCAAGGCTTCTTGCAACTTTTTGCAGAATCTTGATGTAAACCTTGGGTCTGGGTCAGATATGATGGAAAGTGGGATTCCATGCAGTCTAACTATCTCACTGATATACAATTCTGCTAGCTTCTCTAGTGAGTAGTCAGTCCTAACTGGCAAAAAATGTGCTGACTTCGTCAATCTATCCACTATCACCCATACTGCATCATGTTTCTTTTGGGTGAGAGGTAGACCACTAACAAAATCCATAGTGACTCGGTCCCATTTCCATTCAGGTATGCTTATAGGCTGTAGCAATCCTGATGGAACTTAATGTTCTGCTTTAACTTGGTGACATGTCAAACACTTAGTCACATAGTCAGCTATATCCCTCTTCATACCAGGCCACAATAATGAGGCTTCAAATCATTATACATTTTTGTGCTTCCCGGGTGCATAACATAAACACTAATGTGTGCTTCTTTCAGAATACTAGTCTTCAGTTCCACATCATCTGGTGCACACACTCTTCCTCTGTAGTATAGACACCCATCTGCTTTCACCTCATATTCAATTTCCTTTCCCTTTGGAATTTTACCCACAATGGCTATTAATTTTTCATCTGCCCTCTGTCCATCTTGTATCTGCTGTAGCAGGGTTGGCCTCACTTGTAACTCAGCCAAAATAGCTCCATCTTGAGCTAAGGACAGAAAGGCATTTAGTGATCTTAAAGCTGTGATGGACTTCCTGCTTAAAGCATCAGCAACCACATTTGCCTTCCCAGGATGATAATCTATCACACAATCATAGTCCTTTAGGAACTCAATCCATTGCCTCTGTCTAAAATTGAGCTCCTTCTGGGTTGGCAAATATTTTAAACTCTTATGGTCTGTATATATGTAATATTTTTCACCATATAAATAATGCCTCCATATCTTCAGTGTGAAGATAATTGCTGCTAACTCCAGGTCATGAGTAGGGTAGTTCTGTTCATGTGGCCTTAACTGCCTAGAAGCATAGGTGACCACTTTCTCCTCTTGCATCAATACACACCCTAGCCCATTATGCGAGGCATCACTGTAGACCACAAAGTCTTTTCCTGACATTGGCTGTGTTAACACTGGTGCTTCTATCAACATAGCCTTCAGCCTCTCAAAACTGGCTTGGCACTTGTTGTTTCAGCCAAATTTCACATTCTTGTGCAACAACTTGGTCATTGGAGCAGCTATAAGAGAGAACCCCTTCACAAATCTCCTGTAATACCCAGCTAGCCCCAAGAAACTTCTGACCTCAGTTGTATTTCTGGGAGGCTTCCATTCCATCACTGCTTCTATCTTTTTGGGATCCACTCTAATCCCCTCAGCTGACACTATGTGTCTAAGGAATGCAATCTCATTCAACCAGAAGTTACACTTGGACAGCTTAGCATACAGCTTCTTTTCTCGCAGGGTTTGCAGAACAATCCTCAAATGTTCATCATGTTCTTCCCTGGTCTTGGAATACACCAGAATATCATCAATAAAGACCACTACAAACCGATCTAAGTATAGATGTAAGATACAGTTCATAAGGTCCATAAATGCTGCTGGTGCATTTGTTAACCCAAACGGCATCACTAAAAATTCATAATGCTCATACCGGGTTTTGAATGCAGTTTTTAACACATCTGCATCCTTTACCCTCAACTGATGATACCCTGATCTGAGATCAATTTTTAAAAATACACCGGCTCCCTTCAACTGATCAAACAGATCATCAATTCTGGGCAACGGATATTTATTCTTCACAGTGGCCTTATTCAACCGTCGGTAATCAATACACAATCTCAAGGTTCTATCCTTCTTCTTCACAAACAGCATCGAAGCTCCCCATGGTGACACACTGGGGCTTATGAACCCCTTATCAAGTAACTCCTGCAACTGAGTTTTCAACTCTTTCAATTCAGTGGGTGCCATCCTATAAGGAGCAATAGAAATGGGTGCTGTACCCGGCATTACCTCTACAACAAACTCGACTTTCCTTTCTAGTGGTAAACCAGGCAACTCTTCAGGAAATACATCTGTGAAGTCTCTTACTGTGGGTATATCACCCAGGTTTGGCTTAGCCTGCCTAGTATCAACCACGTGTGCTAGGTAAGCTTCACAGCGTTTTCTCATCAATCTTCTTGCAACTGTGGCTGAGATAACATTTGACAGGAAATCTGTCCTTTCACCCACAATAGTAATCTCATTACCCTTAGAAGTTTTCAGAGAAATCCTCTTCAATTTGCAATCAACTATTTCCTGATGACGTGACAACCAGTCCATACCCAAAATCACATCAAACTCGTGGAAGGGCAATTCAATTAGGTCTGCCGAGAATTCATACCCCTGAATCCTCAACGGGCAACCTTTATACACCTTATTCACTATCACACTGTGGACTAGTGGATTTGTGACCAGAATGTCTTGATCATTCTCCTCTATTGGAACTCCCCTCTCTATGGGTAGTTTGATGCAAATGTAGGAATGAGTGGATCCTGGATCCACCAATGCATGTACAGAAGTGTTGTAAAGGGAAAACGTACCCCTAATGACATCCGGGGCATCTTGCTCTTCCTGAGCCCTGATGGCATAGGCCCTGGCAGGTTCTCTAGTATCTGGCCTCTCAGCTGACTCGAATGCAAGCCTCAGTGATGGACCAGTTGCCTCAGGTTTACTGGGCTTCCTACCCCTTTGTGGTGCAGGAGCAGGTCTGTCAGCTTGTTTTGGAGCAACTGTAGTAGTCCTCTTCGGACAATTCTTGATCTGATGTTCTGTTGATCCACACCATAAGCATGCATCGGTCACTCGCCAATAATCCCCCTTATGCCACTTCTAACAGTACTGACAGGAAGAAGATGCTGGGGCTGGTCCCCTAAACACCGTCCCTAGAGAGCTGTCCACTGATGGTGGGGACTGGCCTCTCCTAGGTGTGAACTGTGGTCTGGGCCCCTAAGACTGACCCTGACCCTGTGGTAGTCTTGAACTCTGAGCAGGAGGACCCTTACTCTTCTTACTGGGAGTAGAAAATGTACTGGACTGACTCGGACCCCTCTTCTGCTGTCTTTCCCTTCTATTTTGTTCATTTATTCGGACCCTTTCCACTTTTGATACAGCATCTACTAATTTAGCAAAATCTGTGATTTCCAATGCCGTGATCATGACTTTGATATTATTATTAAGTCCTTCTTCAAACCTTCAGCACCTCTCTGCCTCTGTAGGGACTATCTCCTCCCATATCGGCTCAGTCTGACAAACTCATGCTCATATTCCACCACTGACAATTGCCTCTGTCTCAGACTGATAAATTCCCTTCTTCGCTCTTCTAGGTACACTTTGCTAACATATTTCTTCCTGAACTCTATAAGGAAGAATTCCCAAGTAATCCGTTCTGGTTGTACCTCACTGGTTATTGTGTCCCACCACTAATAAGTATCATCCTGAAGTAGGGACACAACACCCACCGGGTTCTGTTCGGGGGTGCAGTTTAGCTATTTCAGCACTCTAATGGTTCTATCCAACCAGTTTTCTGCTGTCATGGGATCATCCTTCCTCTTCCCAAAGAAATCCACAGCCCCGTGTTTACGCAGTTTCTCCAGATGGGACTTCTGTGGTGCTGGTGGAGGTTGTGGCTGTGGTTGTGGTGGTAGAATTGCCCCCATCATTTGCCGATAGAATTCAGTCATTTGCTAAAATAGAGCAAACTGAGGTTGGGCAGGTGCCTCAGCTGCTGGTGGAGCAGATTCTCCCCTGCCCCCAGATTCAGCTCTTAGTGGAGCACGACTCTCCACCTCTTCATCAACTGCTCTTTGCGAAGCAGGATCCATATCCTATTCAAAATAGGAAAATAAACAGATCTGCATCAGTGTCATCTCAACACTTACAAATACAATGCAATGGTATGTACTCAATATAAGCCCAGAAACGCCTAAACCGTGCTCTGATATCACTAAATGTGACACCCCTTACCCGTCTACAGTGTAGCGGAGCAGGATATGCCACTCAGTGTGCCGGAGCACCAATTTATGTTTTAATTACAATTTATCCCTTTTTATTCATTTATTTATAATTTTTGGTAAATCTAAATTTTTTCACAAATTTTATAGAAAATCCGACAGAGTGCCGGCTGTAAATTGGAAAAACAGTTCTTTTGAACCTGTTTAAAAATACTTCCAATATAATTTCCAAAATCCAAACTCCATTATTCACACATATCTCAACTCAATCTCAAAATCTTAATCTCAAATCATAACATTATTGTTAGAAATTTTTTTCTTTTCACTTCATTACTGGAAGTAGATTCATAAATATTTCTTAACATAATATACAGAAAATTTCAATAATATGAAATTTCATATATTTACATCATCAAATAATTTCAAGAGTTTATAGTTACAAACCAAAATTAATACAAAATGCAAAATACAAAGTGCTACCCCGAAATCCTAATGCCCTACCATATGCACTGCAGATGTGAGGTGACTCTGGACTCCGGATGCAGATTTGAAAGCTCACCCGGTCTGATGTCTGCTGGGCTCCCCAGCTAGGTCTCCAGTACTTGCGTGTGGCAAAAGCGAGGCGCTAAGCAATTCTGCTTAGTGGTGACAATATAAAATAAAATAAAATAACTAAATAAAATGAATATGCAGAATGTGTGTTTACATTTTTGGTAGACTTAATTTCTGATATTTATTACAGTATTATTCGATTAAAATTTTGTAAGATTTATTATCATTGCCCGAGTAACCCATAGTAGTCGACTAGACTGGATAAATAGGTAAACTGGCACTGGGTACTAAGTACCTCGGACCATCACACCATCGGTCACATTGTGTCTCCCGGTGTGCAACAGAACAGCTAATAAGCTGTAATAATTATCAGGGATAAAACCCAAGTGTACAACTCAAATAACATAGCTAAAGGCTATTATGTCACAGAATGGTATGGGAAGCCATGAAACATAGAATGGCATGAAGCCATATGCAGTACTGCTAACAGAACCCTATTGGCATGCCAAGCTATCCAAACCAATCTTGTTAGGTATACTAAGACATATTACACTTTTAAATTTCATAATTTTTGAATTTCAAGTTTGAATGTTACTATTCATTTCATTAGTCAACTAAAATGTTGACTTTTGCATAGGCAATAGATATATTGGTTCTAATACTCCCAACATACCACATTTTGCATTCAAAATTTGTTGGTATTGGTTGCCAATACCATTTCTAAGCTTAATGTTAATTGGGGAGAATTTTTAGTTTTCATGCTTTGTCTTTACTGTTCCATTGGTCATTTTTGCAGTGGGAATTTGGTAAATTGATCAACATGAAAGTTGTTCCTTATTTTGTCTAGTTGCATTTCCTTTTTTGAATCACTCCATTTGGAGTTTTATAGCTCAAGTTATGGTCCAAAAACCACAACTGGCCGGATTGAAATTTTTCCAGAATTTATGGACTGACCAAATCTACAGTGTAGGAACAGTGACTGCAACTCACTTTTTGAATATGTTTTGGTCATAATTTGGGTTAGGTTTCTTCATGAAAGTTGTTGGTCTATATCTCAGCTTGTTGCTAGTAAAATTTCAGGTCAATTGAACCTTTATACACTGAGTTATGGCCAAATGACCAAACACTATTCATTTGGTCATTTTGCCCAGGCAGAATGCAGGTCACCCGGATTAGGGCAAACTTTTGGTTGACTTGGTTTGGTTTTCTAGGCATGGTTTCTTCACTAAAGTTGTGCCATTATGTGTCTATTTTTATGTCCAATTGGCCTTGCACCAATTGAACCTCTACAATTCAAGTTATTGCTGCCCAAACCTGCTAGACTTATGTCCAATCCTACAGGTCACCAAGAGCAGCCACACCAAGCTTCAATCCCACTACACAATGCACTTCATTTTTTATTCAAACAATACCAAATGATCACTAATTGACCATTAAAATCTAATTTTATTATCACTGATGCATACATTTTGCATAATCATTTAGGTTTAATTTCATAGCCATTTTATTTGATTATTAGTCATTTTTAGCTAATTTCATTAGTTAATTAGTTAGTTTTTCATAATTGTCAATTTTGGATTAATTTGTAATTTTTACTTTGTTTTGTAGGAAAAATTGTGTTTTGGAAAGACTAAAAAAGAAATTTTGCCATTGAGGAGTGATCTCTACGGCCAAAGATGTCAAAAACAAGTTTCAAAGTTGAAATATGCATTGGCCAAATTGCGCATAACTTGCAGCATAAGCCATGCAGATCTGCATAAGGAGAAAAATCACTGTTCCAATACCTGCCGAATTGTGCATAAGGAGAGTGCATGGCTTATGCGGATTCACGCCCCCTTATGCAATCTCACGGAATTGTGCATAACCTATGCACCTGGTCATGCAGTTTCGCATAAGTGAGCGAAACAGCGCATAAGGATCGCATGACTTATGCAGTCCACTTATGCAGTCCCTCAAAGATTTCATTAATGAGCTGGCAGAAGATTCCCTCAGAAAATTCCTCCTAAAACACACCATTTTAGGGCTCCATGTCAGAAAATGCTATAAATAGCCCCATTTCCCATTTTAGAAGGGGGGAAAGAAAGAGAAGGAAGAGGAGAAGAAGGAGCAGCAGTAACTGAAGAGACACAATCACCTCCCACACCATTTTCAACCAGATTTGAGGATTTCTTTCTTTTCTTACATTTTTCCTACATTTCTAGTGTTGAGCTTTTTGTTTCTTAGCTTAGATTAAAGTTTTATTTCCATATTAAATCAGAATATCTTTTAAATATTATGGATAGTGAGTAGTTTTACTTTGATTATGGAGTAAGGGATGTAATATTTAGTTATTTTTGTGGATTTGAACTGGGTTAGTCCCAATTTAATGAATTTATGAGGTTTAATCTATTTCTTGTGTGCTTATTCACATGCTTAATGAAAGGCCCCATTAAGTTATGTTCTTAATCCTTGGTTGAAGCACCGAAAGGAGAAAACCAAGTGATAGTTAATCAAGAAATTGGACTTAATTAACTTAGATCTAAAAATAGACTAAGGGTTAAGAGGGTTTTAATAGATTGATTAAAGAACCTAATGGGTCTTGGTTAATTTTAACTCCACGAAAGTAGGATTAAGTTAATTAAGGCACTCTTTCTCTCACTCGAAAGAGTTTTCAAAGGATTTTAGAATTAATCTCCTTTAAACCCATAAATTTCATGGATTGGGCTAGCTAAGAAAAATCTCAAAATGACTTAAATATGAACCCTTAACTCCAAAATCGTCTTTCATCAATTATTGCTTGGAATTTTACTTTTGAGTGTTTAGTTTAATCTCATTTTATTAATTTTCATTATTATCAATTTCTTTATTTTGTGAATTATTAAATTAGTCATTGTTTGAATTTAGTTTTGCATTTTTATACCTTATGCTTCAAATTCCTAAATTTCTTTTATTAATTTGATTAAAATACAATTTTAACATATTTTATTTTATATCAAAAATTCAATCATTAACACAACTCCTCTTGGGAACGATATCTTTTTCTATACTACTTGAACGACCCATGCACTTGCGGTTGGGACTCATCAATCACATGTTTAAAGTCTCATTTTTCACCCTAAACCCTAACTCAAATATCACAAACCATGCATTATCATGGCATTTCATCAATCCATTCAATTCATGCATATTGAGGGTAGCCAAACTATCATTTTAACTCCATAAAACTCATCATAATCATACCCTAACCAAGGCTGCTGAAATTTATAGGATGGCATACACATAGTATTTAACAAATTTTCTTTGTAATTTGCACTCATACATAGTCCTTAACATGAATTTAAGGTGAAAATTAAGGTTAGGTCACTAACCTCTATGGAGTGAAGTTTCTCCACTCGCTAGGGTTCTTGTTTTCCTTTTCTTTTTGCTCCCAAAAGAATCACCAAGATGCAAGAACACTTTTTTGTGTTGCTAGGTTAGGGTTTTGTTGGGTAGAAGTTAGTAAAATTAAGCTTTGAAAAAGCTTGAAAATGATGGTTATGGAGGAGGGTCACAACAAGGAAGAAGAAAGAGAGAGATATATCTGATTTTTTGTTCATTTTTAGCCTATTTTGTCTCTTTAAGATAAGTTTATGCCATGTGTCCATATTAGATAGGTTGGGAGAACTTTAATGACATCATTATGATGTCATAATTTCATTTTTCTTCATTTTCTCTCCTTTTCTTGTCTATTTAATTTTAATTAAATTTTTAATAACATTTATTCATATTTTATGTTATATAAATTATTTATTTAACTGGACAAGTTGGCCAAAAATCATCTCTAAAGATGAAATGACCAAAATGCCCTCCGTTTGGCTTAACGAGCCAAAATTGTCTGTACCGATTGAAAATTTTTTTCTAAACATTTCCTTAGCATTCTAATGCCATAAGAACCTCAATGACCATTCTCTAGAGTCTCAAAAATTATTTTATAATTTTTTTCCCTAGTCTAGGGTTGCTAACGGCCTTCACTGTCACTTTCCCTTCGGGTTACTCATCCCTGGGGTTTCAGCTCGTTTAACCTTAGTGTATTTGGTTTCTAAAATTTTTACTTGATTTTTTATGAGCATTATTTAGTTTCTTTGTAACTCCTCACTCTAGTCTATTTATAATTTTAAACATTCTAACTGCCTGGACCGATATTAGTCACCGAAACAGTAGACTGTACGGACTAGCTAAAGTGAGGATGTTACAAATCGATTTGATGAAGTGAATATAAATTTGCTTTTATGCATGGCATGTCTCGATCTTAATGACTCATTTTCTGCATTCGATATGAGCAAATTGATTCAACTCGTAAAATTTTATCCATGTGAATTTTCTCCGGTTGATCTAATTGAACTTGAATCTTAACTTGAGAACTTTGTCTTTGATATGCATATGGATAAGAAATTTTTTGAAGTTAGTAGAATTGGAGGTCTTGCTGAGAAGATGGTTGCTACAAAAAAGTATATTATTTTTTTTTTGGTATATTTGTTAATCATATTATCATTAATCTTACCAATTGCTACAGCCACAGTAAAAAGAGCTTTTTCTGCAATGAATATTATTAAAAGTTTACTTCATAATAAAATGAGAGATGGGCTACTAAATGATTATTTGCTGACTTATATTGAACGTGATGTATTTGTAAGTATTGATAATGAAATTATTATGAATAGATTTCAGTCAATAAAAAATAATAAAAATTATTATAATTTAATCGTAACAGTTTATTAATATTTTCTAAATATTTTTATCCATCTACTTTTTAAATCAAATCGTCATCCTAAATCACAGCAAATCTAGCCCATAAAAAAATGGACAAGCTGCCCTACCAAGCTAGGTGGGTCATGAGATCCCAGCACACGCATCCCTTTACATTCATGGCACCTCTACTCACCTCACCTCCCTCGTCATTGCCGTGATTGAAGCAGGCATAGCTAGCAATAGCTTCATTGCAACACATAAGCTCCGTCGAGAAGGTGTCGTGGTCTCTTCGAACAGCAAAACCAAGTTGAAGACACCTGGTTCTACAATCCCCAGGCTGAGTCAAACCCATTAAGCCTGGTGGTTCTGGATTCATGGTGCGTGGATTTGTGAACGACAAAACCCATTAAACCACTGATTCCCTCCCTGTCATCACCTTTCAACTCAAGACACCCCTCACCACCCATTTCTTTCAAGCTCGCCGCATCACAAAAGGACGAATTCCCTTGCCCCTCAATCTTGCATTTCAATCTCGCCGATGCTCATCCTTTTCGCCTGCACCTTCTTCTTGTTGCACGATGAGTAGGCTTTTCGATTTTCGCCTCATAGATGTTTGGATTTTACGTTATTGTTGTTTTTCCTACAAAGATTTTGTTTTGTTTCCATGTATTGCCACTGATGTCATAATTACTACTGCCACACCACTTTTTTTGTGACTTTTATATTTTTTTAGTATCAAATTATTGAATTATATAAGCAATTTTATTCAATATATGAAATTATCATACCAATATTCTTTTTATTGTTTTTAACTTTGTTGTGATGATTTTTTTTTTCAATCTTAATCGTTAGATTTTAATTACTAAACTTATTTAATATTTATATAAAAAATATCCCTAAAATATTTTAATAAAAATATTTTAAATGATATATAAAGAAATCATTAATTTTAGTATAAAACACAATATTTTATCCTTTGTAGAAGCGTAAATGAGTGTTGAGCATGAGGCGAATATCGAATTATTGGCGTGGCTGGATGTGTATATATGATTAGCTGATCTGTTATTCGTTCCTTCTCAAATTGGATTAGGTCACGTAAAGTGATGAGATACACCCAATCATACATTACCCAAATCCAAATGTGAAAGAAACTAAAGATTCGTATTTTTAAAAATAAAAAAAAATAAAATTAAAAATATATTAACAATATGTTTAAATAGTTTTTTTTTAATTTCTATAGGTGATTAATAAACGATTAATACATTTAATAAAAAGTCGCTTATAAATATAGTTATTATTAAAATAATAAAAAAATATTAAATTATTTTTTAAATAATATATAAACTAATTTAAATTTATAAATATTTAAAATTTTAAACGGTTATTTTTTTAAAAATTTCTATAAGTGATTAATAAACGGTTAATATGTTTTAGAAAAAGTAATTTATAAGTATATTTATTATTAAAATAATAAAAAAGATATTAAATTATCTTTCAAATAATATATTATATTAACTCAATAATTTATTATAATATTATCAAAATGTATTTCAATCACATTACAATATAATTATTTAATTTTGAGTTAAACAAATAAATATTTTATTAAAATTAATAAAAAAATAATTTTAAATTTATTAAAATTAATGTAAATGATTTATTTAAATTATTGTAGGAAAATTTATTAATGTGAATATGAGAATAAATAAAATAAAAATATATCATAGAATTATAAAATTAAATAAGAGAAATACAGTAAAATATTTCTCCCTAACTTATAATTATCAAAATGAAAAACTCCTTATCCTAACTTTTTTTTTCTTATAAGCATAACTTATAAACTCTATAAATATTTAAATAAATTAATTAATTTAAAATTATGACTTATAAATTAAGCAAAACAACTTAAGACTTATGATGGAGGTTGGATTGAGAATATATATATATATATATATATATATATATATATATATATATATATATTAAAATGCTGGTAAATTATGACTTCGATTTTAACCTTTTTAATTTAAAATAATTGTAATTTATTTTAATTTATATTAAATTTAAAATAATTTATAAAATTAAAGGTTAATTCCATGATTTGATTTAAAATTGTTTCATTCAAATGAATTTAATTAATTTAAATTTTTAAAATTTAAATTAAAAATTAATATTTTAACCCAAATTAACCTCCAATTTATAAATTAATTAAATTTGTTTTATAATAACTTGATAAATAATTCAATTTAATAAACAATCTAAATTAATCCAAATCAAAACTCCAACTCATTGGGCTTAACATCCCTAACAAATACCATAAAAGATCATTCTTTTTTTAAAAAAAAAAACAAAAAAACAAAATTATCCCTTTAATTAACTTTTTGACATCATCCAAACCTTCATGCTGTAAAGTATTTTCATTGTCTTTTTGCCCAAAGCCCATATGTTTCATTGAACAAATTCTTCAAGGTTAAGTTTTTTTTTTTTTTTTTTTTTCCTTTTACTTTTTTAAAGAAGTCTTCTTTAAAAATATTCCAACTCTATGGGATTGAAAAATAACCTTTGAATTGTAAATTTTTCTTGTTTGTAATTCCAATTTGATAGTGGTAAGTTCATAAATTTTCTGCTGTAATGAATTTACCATAATGCTAACATAATTTACTCAAAAGCCATTTGTTTGCAGAAAATATTAAAATAATTTATTTAGACTCCATTTGTTTGTTGAATATATTTTTCTGGAAATTAATTTTTGTATTTATAGTGTTTAGGATATTAAAAAAATAGAATGAAAAATATATTTTTTTAATTAAAGAAAAAAAATTTAAACATTTTTAAAGAAAGTAAGTTCTTTTTTTTTTAAGAGTGAGTCATTTTCTAAATATTGATAATCTTATTAAAATGTAAAAATATTTATATATGCACATACTACTAATTTAATATTATAATTAAATAATAAAAAATATAAAAATATTTTTAAAAAAAATAATTTTCATAAAAAATATTTTTCATATGTAAATTATTTTTCTGTGAAACAAGCAGAACGTATAACAGTTAATTTGGATGTGCACCATAATCAAAATACATACATATACAAATATGAACAAGCTTCATATATTATTTGATTTAAATTTAAAAAAAAATTGAATTGATAAAATTATTTGTTTGGGTTTTGATTTTCAAGTTTTCTTTATTAATTTGATTTGTTCAATTTTATTCTAAGAAATCTAGTTTAATAAAATCAATTGAGCATATACATACTAATGAACCAAATTAATTTTTTAATTTTATTTATTTAATTTAAAATTATAATAGATTTGATTCGGTTTAATTTCCCTTTTTTTTAATTTATTAAATTTTGAATTAAATGAATGCTCACCTATTACATTTTGATTCCCAATATCCTTCAAAAATTTTAATTTATTCAATTTTATTAAATTTAAACTTATTGATCGCATATAACTCCATTTTATTACATGTTTTCTGCAACGTAAGCAACAATCCTTGATAGAAAAAAGAGTGGAGCACCTAATTTCATGGTGGGGTACAGAAAGAAGAGTAGTGCAGCGACTGTTATTAACTTTTACTCTTGTCATTTTCTCATAGGAGCGATTTGGCAAACTGCAATAATATCACAGATTGGCCTTTAGTGGGTTCAGTCTAATTAATCCACATTAATTTAATTATATGGATTTAGTGGCATGTTTGTTTACCAATTATAAAATATTTTGGATTGGCCCTGTTAATTTAATTATAAGGATTTAGTAGTAAGTGGCAGATGGACAATGGGTCAAGCGTCAATGTGTTACCACTAATGTGATTGGTATGGTGTGTATTGCTGGTGCATGCCTATGCTTCTTCACTTGCCATCATTCTCAATAGAGGCTAGTGAAACAAGCAAGGCTGTGGCGACGGGGAGTTTTTTGATCTAGGCTTTCTAGTTGCGTATCAATTGTTTGAAAGCTTAGGAAATGTGGAGTCTTTTTGGTGTAGTGTACTCCGTGCAAGGGATTAGTACATTGTCCAAGATTGAAGGGATAGTCTTATAGATAAGTTGAGTTTCAGAGCTCTTTAAAGGCATTTATATGCTGCTAACGGCCATTGTGACATAAAAAATCATGTTCTTGGTGTTCCAGTTGTGAACGTTAGTGCTTAGTTTGGCCATTATAATTAGGGATGGCAATGGATCGAATTTTTATAGGTATCCAATCCGACTGAACCTAATAGAATGATACCGCTTGAAACCTTAATTGGACAGGGTGAGGATGTTCTTCTTCGAATGACACAAGCACTTTGAATTTGGTGTGGTCAACCCAATTGACTTTTTCATTATTTTTCTCGTTTATCTTTAATCTTTCTAATTCTAAAATTTTCAATTTTATTTGCACGCAGTATTTAGAAATTTTAGATTATTAGAGTTGTATTAAAATTAAGAAGGAAGTGTATAAAAATAATTATAAGAAGGGAGACCCTCAAAATTTAAATTATTTTGCAAATCTATTACAATTAAGAAGAGTGACCCTCAAATTTTCTTTTATATATATATATATATATATATATATATATATATATATATATATATATATATATATATATATATATATATATATATATACTGTAAGAGTCAAATTAGAAGAGGCAAATCATTTTTCATTTCACCTCAACGAATGACTTTTGGTCTCTACTCCTTTTTAGGGATAACAACATGGGTACCCAACTCGATTTGAGCCGATTAAATTTTAATAAAATAATTTAAATAGTATATAATTAAATTTAAAATAGGCTTAAAATTAAGAAAAAAAAATCAAAATACCGGATTCAAGTCGACTTTAAATTTTGTAGGTTATGTATCATGACCTGAACCGATTTAATTAATTAATTATAAATTATTATATATTTTTTATAATAATATTAATAAATTTTTATATATTATATTTTAAAAAAATAGAATTTAAATATTTTATAGAATTATTAAATTTTTAACACACAAATTATTAATAAAATATTTTTATATAAATTATTAATTAAAATATATAAAATTAAATGAATATGATTACTTTTTAGATAATAATAATAATTAGATTTGGGATAAGTTCAAATAGTTGATGATAATTTTTAATAGAATTTGAGATAGGTTCAAGTATCAAAAATATTAATCCGTTCAAATTCAAATATAGTGATTTTTATGGATATCTTAACAATTACTATCCCTACTCTATATTTGAAAAGAGATCAAAATTATGTTAATGCAAACATGATATAATCGCAATCTTTAAATTAATATATATATATATATTTCTTTATAAATAATCAACTATCCATCGAAAATTAAATTTTAATTTTTAATTAAATATTAAACATTCATTTTGAATTCAAATATTTAAATTATACAAACATAATAAATCATATTTTCATAAACATACAAAAATCAAGATCCCTCCAACACCATCCTATTAGAATTTCATTCTCAAAATCTAATTAGTTTTCCTTTATCTCAAATTGTGGGTAGTGATGAGTTATTGAATTTGATTCTTTTCATGAACTTGTTATCATACTGATTATTTTTATGATGACAGAGGAAGATTACTACTTTTTACTTTGTACTTTACTGATTATTATTTAACCTATTAAATCTCTATTGAATAATGATAATAAAAAAAAAATTTCTTGCAATCTTTTATTTTTAATTGTATGTTTAGGGAGAATAGTCATTCAGACACACCCCATCAAAAAAAAGAAAAAAAAAAATCTCCCCACCACCAACACTAATCTAGCAAACAGGGGTGGCCACCAGGTTGGCTTGAAGCTAAATTGGTGGTTTCAGTTTAAAGTTCCGAGGGACTGGTTCCTCTCGGTTTTAGTTATAGTTCTGGCTCTGATTTTAGTTCATTCCGATTTTGATTAAATCCAACATTTGAAATGTTTTCCACTTTTCTTATCATGAATAAAAAATCTTGGAAGCTGTAAGTGTGAGATAAATTTATAACGAAATAAAAGTGCGCTGTGTTTGAGAACTCTATTAACTCAGATATAAATAGGAGTTTGGCTAGTATCTGCTTTGGGCTTATGGGTTAATGCTTTTTCTATGTCTGATTGTGCTGGGTGGTTTAATTCAGTGACTGAGAAAATGGATGACCAGGATAGAGTTCTCTTAGCCATTCTTCTTTGGTTAATTTGGAATGATCACAACCAATTAATCTTTGAAGAAAAATGCCCCCCACCTCTTAAGCTGTGTAGCAGGGCTTCTGCCTTATAGCATGGCCATGCAACAATGTTGCCCATTTTATGGCTTCTTTGTCTCTTCCAGCTTCGTTTTCGTTACTAAAGACTGGTCCTCCTTCGGTTTTAGAAGCTTTGTTAGCTGGAGGTTAGTTTTCTTCTAAAAAGAAAAAACTTAGGTATAAATAAGAAAATTAGTTAAAATGCTTGGCAATATGAAATATGACTACATGAAATGAATAACTAAAAGAAAGCATACGTCCAGCCCCACATGCCTTTGAAAAGGGCTATGAGTTGAATGGAGCTGGCTTGAGCTCTATTGAGCTTAAGGCAAAAGGATAGACTGCTATTAAGAATTGACAATACTTGGTTCATGAAATATAGCTAATGTATTTAAATAACCAGTTCTATTTGTAGCTTGAATGGATAGCACTCCCCATTCTCTTGCATTTATCCCCCAATACAACAATGGTAATATCCTACATTGCCTCAACCAAAGAAACCACGTTTCATTGCTTAGGTCTTCTGTACCAAGAAATAATAATAATAATAATAATAATAATGCTGTCATTCTTCCATTGGGGAGGGACAAACTTAGGCACCTAAGATAAGTAAAATACGACAGAAAGATCTGTTGCAACTTTCTCTTCTTTCTTCCGACGTTTTTAAATATAAATGGGAAGTTTCTGATGGGGGGAAGATATAGCTCTTTCGACAATATAATACCTAGCTCAGTATATATCCTTCTTATAAATATGTTGTCTTTTAGCAACCCCAGTTAAACATGGAGATGCCATTGTTCACCTCAATCCAAAACCCTGATGATAACCAGTGCAAAATGAAAAGGGCTACCAATCTATGATCATATCATGTTGGTTGCGACACCCATTAACTTGCTTTCCCTTGTCAATAAGGAAATTACCACTCACCCTGCTTTCTTAAAGATGCCCCATTTGCGCTTGAGATCCATAGGGTGCTATTCTGCCAGCAGTGTCACCCATGACTCTGACACTGTTATTCTCCAATCCACTTTTGAGCCAAGCAAGGTTACTTATATCTGTTGCTATGGCAGCCAACTCAAAACTTGGAAAAGATGGGGGATCTAGGAAATCCACAAATTCTGGACCCAACAAAGAATTCCGAGGATTATTACCATTTTGGGCCTCACAACAGCCATGGCCACACTGCTGAGGAACCAACCGCTCATTGTAAATCCCATCAAGCAATTTGCAAATTCCATCATCTGGTATTGAAGCTTGAATCAAAGGTCCTACCATTGGAACTGGCCTTGAACATGGTGAACCAATTTCTGGGCCGTCCACAGGATTATAAACACTGAATGCACTAACACGTGCCCTGGGACGGAAAAGCGTAGATGATTCTTTTGCTTCATTATTTGATGGAACCTCTAATGGTGCTTTTTCTTCGCACTGATCATTCATATTATCCAAAGAGCTTCCGTCTTTTCCTTCAAAAGATTTAAATGAATTTGCATCCCCACAAGACAGAGTTTCTTCAGATGATGCTTTGGCTTTGTCCAAGGTAGCATCTTGGTCCACATTTCCAGACGCCAACCTTAACCTCTCACGCTCTGTGCTTCTCCGTCTTAGAGTAGAATTCCAATGGTTCTTAATAGCATTATCTGTTCTACCCGGTAGAAGTCTTGCAATTACTGCCCATTTATTTCCATGAACTGCATGGGCCGCAGCTATGATATGATCTTCCTCATCTGCAATAATTTCATTTTATCAGCCTTTTTCATCTGGAAGTGCTAATATGTTGGAAAACTGCAGCCATGAAAGAACAAATACATAATGAAATTACCATAGCTAACTTTTGTGTGAGAATACCCACAAGTCATCTCAAGAAAACAATTAGTTGTCAAGGACAAAAAACTTTCAATTTAAAATCCAAGCCTATATGCGAGTGGGAGTTGTTTGACAGTATATTTTACTAATATACTTGCATAATTTTAGAATGAGGGTGCTCATAAGACTTTATACTTGCAATAGCACAAAGGATTCTTTTTTGCTACAGCATTTGCATTATAACAGATCTAAAATTATTTCTTGAGCAACTTTGAGTGGAATTATATTTACTATTCCTCATTCCCATATATGTGTCCTTTTTTTTTTCCGGATAACCCAATGGAATTCATGATCAACTAAACCAATCTCTATCAAACATTTTGGTAGCTCAGTGCATGCTTTACAAGGGAAAATAAAATAATAACAGGAAAACAAGAAATATATGTGAATGATCAAAGGTTCTTTAAAATATAAAAGCAGCTATGGAATCTTATTCCC
The DNA here is from genome assembly GCF_030052815.1 of Hevea brasiliensis. Lineage (NCBI taxonomy): Eukaryota > Viridiplantae > Streptophyta > Magnoliopsida > Malpighiales > Euphorbiaceae > Hevea > Hevea brasiliensis. The sequence continues at coordinate 14,163,517 of NC_079497.1, read as the reverse complement.
ATGATGATGTGCTTCAAACTTTCTGGTTTTGCAGGAATGATGCACTTTGGGTTGCGTGTATGCTCAAAAGAATAAAGTGTAAGAATGTCCCAACCAGACTGCCGAAATTTGCTGAATCAAACCGAAATTTGGAGGCTGGTTCAAAATAATGGAATACAGGAACTATGTTTATTGTAATAACTTTTCAAGAAAACAAAGAGAAACTCTCTAAATGCTACTAATATCAAACCAAAAATCTCAGTGTAACTGTTATTCCTTTAAACTTTGACAAGAAAACAAGTAAATATTTATAGATTGGCTGCAGGAACTGCTATTCCAATTAAACTTTGAGAGTCTTTCCTTTGGCCTCTCATAGAAGAATGGAAACTGAATGAGCTGCAGAATTTGCTGACCTTATAACAGCAAAATCACAAGTCAGCTGCATCCACCTCTCAAAAGTAATATAGACATTTAATATTCAATTTAAAGCCTGATAAGTACCATCATTCATGAGATATGGAAGGTGAGAAAAAATAGAAGTGAAAGACCTAACACAACTTACTCATGTCAGGATGCTGGTTTCAATTATCATCAAGTGTTTTTTTGCATGAACACATAATTAATTATTTGTATTTCTTTTTATATTTATCTATATGATTTTCTTTCTTGCAGTGGAGACGGTGGCTTAAGGAGACCTATGGTTTGATGGGGAGGCAAGGAAAGTCTTTATGGGCTATGATTGATGGCACAATGAGATTTCTGCAAGCCACTGTCAGGTGTCAACATCAAATTGTTCTTCAGAATCTCAATCCATTATTTTCTGTTTATATTTTTGTTCTTTACTTCTTGTTGCCAACACATATTACACATGATATATAGCTCTAAGCAACACATTTTATGCCATATTCTCAGTTGCAGATATAGGCAAATGGTGCTAAAAGACATGAAAAGGCAAAGCTAACTATTTTTTTTGTCTGTCACTCTATTGTAGCATAAGTAATTGATAATGTGTAATATAAGTAGGAAACACATGAACTACAAGGATTCAACAATTCCAAATGCCAATGGGGATGGGGATAGAATCCACTATTTTGCCAACCAACACCATATACAATAACTCGAAAATGAAATTTCGAAATAAGAACTTCAACCGACCTTTCAAAATTTCAATCAAGCTATCACCATATGCTATGCTAAAAACAAGGACCAATTTGCTAGAAACTGCTTTAAGTAATGGCAATCATTTGCTTGCAGACCCAGAAAAAAAAAAAAAAAAAAAAACCTATAAAGACCCAGAGAAAACCGGGCAAATATGCTAATTGGTGATTTTTTAATTTGATAGTGTTACCAAATACCAAGTAAAAAACAAGGGGAAAATGATAACATTCTTTTTTTTTTTAGCATACGTTTTCAGTTTTGGCTAAAAATTTCATTTTTTTAAAATTCATTCACAAAGTTAAAAGCTTTGGCCAAACTTTAAAAAAATATCAAAAGTATGATCATTTGGCCAAATACAAAATTGTAAAACCTTATTACCTTGATTAATTGCAAAAATGCATCACTTTTAACTTCAAATTAGTTTCATCCATGCTCCATGACCACAAAAATTCAAACACCAAAAATCCATCTAATCCTTAAATCGTGTAAACTACACTAACTATTAGCGGATTCCTTCTCATAAAGAAAAAGGGGGATGATTTACCAGTAAATGGCTTGCGCTTAACAGCCGGGTCAAGCTGATTACACCACCGGAGCCGGCAAGACTTACCAGATCTCCCGGCGATTCCTCGGGCGATCAAGCTCCAATTCCTGGCGCCAAATTTGCTGACTAATCGACTGAGGATCGCATCCTCTTCAGGGGACCAAGGGCCTTTAACTCTGTCTCTACATGCTTGGCCGCTTCCGCCTCCCTCTCCTACAGCCAGCAACAAATCATCTCCGCTGCCGGCGCCGTCTTCTCCACCGCCGTCTCCTGAGTTGGTGCCGTCGACTTCGACAAATGTCTTCTCCTTCAAATCGATTTCCATCCCTGTCTCATTAGATTTCGGCTGTTACTTAACTGTAGAGAGACTTGCAAAGACAGCTGAATAGACTTTGTTAGGCTATTGTTTGGAAGTTTCGATTTCCTGTTTCTGGTTTTATTTACCAAAGTGGTGTTTTTGAAATGACTAGGATGCCCTTTTTTATTTAAATAATTTGTTTTATGTACATGATAAATTATTTGAATAATTTCAAGATTAATTTAAACCTTCACCTTAAAAAGGGTCAACACGGGTCAAAACAGAGGAGGGGAAAAAAAAAAAAGCAGTGAAAGGGCAGTAGTGTAATTTCGCTTGCGTAGCCATTTCACCGCGAATACACTAAGAATGGCGGGAAACAACCGCACTTTTTTCATCTATATTCCCTCCGAGTAATTTCTATTTATATATACACCGGTTAATTATCAATTGCCACAATAAATTTCATATAAAATTACACTAATTTTCTATGGGTATCCGAGATATTTAAATTTAAATTTATTAATATTTTTAAAATTTAAATTTATCTCAAATTTTATTAAAATTTATTCTCAAACTATCTGAATTCATATCAAATTCAATTATTATTATTCAGAAAATATTCATATATATTTAATTTTATATATTTTAATTAAAAATCTATATAAAATTTATTTTTATTAATAATTTATATTTTAAAATTTTTATTTATTTCATAAAATATTTTAATTTTATTTTATATAAAATAAAATATATAAAAATTTATAAATATCATTATAAAAAAATTATATTTTATATTTAATTAAATATTTATATAAATAAATTTGAGTAATGGATACCCAATATATAAAACCTAAATCTAATATTCAATTTTAAATTTTACCCATCTCAAATTCAATTATATATTACCTAAACTTGTCCTATTATAATTCTATTAAATTAAATTTCATAAAAATTCGATTCGTTGCCATCTCTAATGTAAATGTTTATGAATTGTAAATAAAAAATTTTAGCTATCATTGCACTATTTACAATAATCCTTCCATTGCTAAAAATTTTCACAACCCTCTTCCAGAATTGCTTAAGATTATTGTTAAAGATGTTATTAGGGAAGCCACTTTTTAGCTTGTGATATTAACCCACTTCTGTAAAATGTAATTAAAAGAAAAGAATATTATTCGACAATGGCTCCGTACTGCAACGTAATTCTTTTGTACTTGTTTTGTTTTGTTTTAAAGAAAATAATTTTTATATAAAAATATATTTTTTATAAAGAAAATATTTTTAAATTTTTATGAAAATATTAAAAAGTATTTTCTCAATATTTAGTTATAATATTAAATTAATGATATATATTTCTCTCATATATATATATATAAATATTTTCAAATTTTAATAAGGTTAATTTCTTTTGCAAATCGTGTGCTGCATGTTGTTATACTTATTATAAAAACTTGTGATTTATTTTTATATATATAATTTTTTTGTCATGATCCAAATTATGGTCAGACCGGTATTAGGATTTGGGTCAGCATAAGGCTCTCGAAACTCGTAGTAAGCCCAATTAAACCCTAACCCATCAATAAGTCCATATTGAGCTCATTTTCAAGAAATCAGTCTAACAGAGTTCGGCCATAAAAGGAATCATCCAACGGGGAGTTATTAACTCACCCGACCTGTAATATCAATAAAAATACATTTGGGGAGCTCAGCTCACTCATCAATCATCCATAATAAAAAATAAAATCAATGGGAGCTCAGCTCCCTCATCCATCATAGATATTCAACCATCCATTTTCACATACAAAAAGTTTAATAAGTTACAATCCCAAATATTAATAAATATTACAGTCACAAACTAAATGATATGTTTCTATACATGCGAAGGACTAGAATTTATATTTAACAGTACAAAACATAAAATTAACAGCAAGTAAACCTGCAAAGAATGAAAGCAGGTTAAACTCAAGGAAAGAGTTCTCTTGTAGTCTGGAAAAATAGTGAACAAGAGTGAACGTTCGACTCAGAGAGTAAATATTTATTTTATATATAATTTCTATAACTATCTAATTCTAATGCATCCCTGGAAATGAAATGCATCATTTCATTTTCTTGGGATCTACTTGAATACCTTCACTAGAAATCACGTGTCCCAAGAATGAGATGCTTTCTAGCCAAAATTCATATTTTGAAAATTTTGCATACAGCTGGTGCTCTTTCAAAGTCTGCAACACTATCCTCAAATGCCACACATATTCTTCCTTGGTCTGAGAATATACCAGAATGTCATCTATGAATACGATGAAAAAATGGTCTAGGAACGGCCTGAACACCTTGTTCATCAAGTCTATGAAGGTCGTTGGTGTATTAGTGAGTACAAAAGACATTACCAAGAACTCGTAATGATCATATCTTGTCCTAAACGTTGTTTTCGACACATACTCATTCCAGATTCTCAGCTGATGATAACCTAATCTGAGGTATATTTTAGAGAAATACCTCGCTCCTTGTAATTGGTCAAACAGATCATCAATCCGAGGAAGTGGATATTTTCTTAATGGTCACCTTATTCAGCTGCCTGTAATCGATGCATAAATCTTAGGGATCCATCCTTCTTCCTCACAGACAGAACAGGAGCACCCCAAGGAGAAGTGTAACACCCTCCCTGTAGCAACTCCATACATTCTACTGTTTCGGTGAGCAGTGTCGGTCCGGACAGCTAGAACATCCGGAAAAATATTTAAACTAAAGTAAGGAACTATAATTAACTCAAATATTAATAAGAAAAATTTAGAAAAAATTTTAAAAATAAAATACAACCAAGTTAAATGAGCCGGTGCCCTAGCGATGGGTAACCTAGTGGGAAGTTGCGGTTCTCGCAACTAGGAGCCCTAGACCCGGGGAAAAATTCATAAAATAATTTTTGGGACTCCAGAGAATGGTCATTGAGGTTCCTATGGCATTAGAATGCCAAGAAAATATTTAGAAAAATTTTTCAATCGGTACAGACAATTTTAGTCTGTTAAGCCAAACGGAGGGCATTTTGGTCATTTCGCCTTCAGAGGTGATTTTTGGCCGACTTGTCCAGTTAAGTAAATAATTATTATGACATAAAATGTGAATAAATATTGCTAAAAATTGAATTGAAAATGAGTAGCAAAAAAAAATGAATTAAAATTACAATTTTGACCTCATGCTTATGTCACTAAGCACTCTCACCCAATCACATTGTGACACATATCCATAAACCACTTAAAATGAGTCAAATGGGCAGAAAATTGAAATGAAAAACTGAATTCTTCTTCCTCATTTCCCGTCCACCATAGCTAAGAAGCTTTCTCTCCATTTTTTTCTTTTAAAGGTTGATTTTCCTAAGCTTCCTCACCTAAAAACCTTATCCTTCCTTCACTAAAAATTATACCCACACCAAGGAGAAGTGTTTGGCAGCCAAGAAAGAGTAAGAAAGTAAAGAAAAATTGAAGTCTTGGTTAGCTTGGATTTAAGCTATAAGAGGTTAGTGCATATTTTCATATCTCTCACTCTTTATTCCATGTTAGAGGCTTAAATTGAGTAAGAAATAATAAGGAATTGAAATAAAATATATATGTATGAACACCAAGAAATTTGGCAGCCATGGGAGGAGTTTGGAAATTATTGATTTGTTTGAGCTAAATAGCTTAGAAATGGTTGTTGATAAGGATATTTGAGCTAGATGTTGATTTGGGTATGTTAGATAAAGTGATGGATTGTTAGGGTTAGGATTTTGAGATTTAATTGAGGATTTAATGGTTAGATGTTTAAATTAAATTCTAATGGTCAATTAGTAACCATTTGATGAATTTTGACCTTAAATTGGAGATTGTTGTGGTATTGGAATTGAAATGGTATGCTGCCCATGGCTGACCTACAGAATTGGACATGAGTCCAGCAGGTTTGGGCAGCCATAACTTGAATTGTAGAGGTTCAATTGGTGTTTGGCCAATTGGACATGAAACTAGACACATAATGGTACAACTTTGGTGAAGAAACCATGCCCATAAGACCCAACCCAGTGGACTAAAAGCTTGCCCCAATCCGAGTGACCTGCAGTCTGTTTCTGCAGAATGACCAAATGAACAGTATTTAGTCATTTGACCATAACTCAGTGTAGAATGGTCCAATTGACCTGAAATTTTACCCACAACAATCTGAGATATAGACCAACAACTTTCATGAAGAAACCTAACCCAAATTATGACCATAACCTATCCAACAAGTGAGTTGAAGTTACTATTCACTGCACTGTAGATATGGTCAGTCCAGAAAAATTTTAATCCGGCTAGTTGTGGTTTTTGGACCATAACTTGAGCTACAAAACTCCAAATGGAGTGATTCCAAAAAGAAAATTCAACTAGACAAAATAAGGAACAACTTTCATGTTGATCATTTTGCCAAATTGCCACTGTAAAATTGACCAATGGAACAGTAAATACAAGGCATAAAAACTAAAAATTCTGCCCAACTAACTTTAAGCTTAGAAATGGTATTGGCAACCAATACCAACAAATTTTGAATGCAAAATGTGGTATGTTGATGATATTAAAACCAATGTACCTATTGCCTATGCAAAAGTCAACATTTTTGTTGACCAATGAATGGAATAGTAACACTAAAACTTAAATTCCAAAAATTGTGAAACTTAAAAGTGTGAAATGCCCTAGTATACCTAACAAGATTGGTTCGGATAGCTTGGCATGCCAATAGGGTTCAGTTAGCAGTACTGCACATGGCATTATGTCATTCTGTGATTTCATGGCTTTTAGCCATTCTGACATTGTGTTGAGACTTGGCCTTGTGTCTAATGTTATTACAGCTTATTAGCTGTTCTGTTGCACACCGGGAGATACATATGTGACCGATGGTGTGACGACCCGAGGTACTTGATACCTAGTGCCAGTTTACCCATTTATCCAGTCCAGTCGTCCAGTATAGGTTACTTGGGCAACCAAAAATGAAAGTGGATAAATTTAATGAAATAATGAATATAACAAGTACAAAATAAGTAAGACTACAAATACTCAATGAAAATTTATTTGCAATGAGACATCAATACATTCACTGCATATTTATTTTCTGTTATTTCTTTTTATTTTATTATTGGCACCACTAAGCATTATTGCTTAGCGCGTTGCTTTTGCCACGCGTAGGTTCTGGAGATACTGACCGAGAGCCCAGTAGACCACAGACTGGGTGAGACCTCCTGCAGCTCTGCATAGTGTCCGTGTCACCTCACCGACGTCAGTGCATTGGTAGGACACTAGGTTTCATTTTGGATATTTTGTAATTAACTTTTATTTTCTTATATGTAATTGAAACTTATGTAATGTATTTTGGTATTAATGTAAATAATGGAAATTGTGTTTATGAATGGAAAATTGAGTATTTATTTATTGCTTATATATGAATACCATGAGAAATGAATGATTGAGAAATGGAAATATTGTTGAAAAATGGAAATATTGTTGAAAAATATTGAGATTTTGATGATTATTGGAGTTGAGAATGATTGGAAATAATTAGTGGAAGTGTTTTTCACAGGTTCCGAAGAACTGTTTTCTCCATTTTTAGCCGGTACTTTGCCGGATTTTCTATAAAATTTGCGGAACCTCAAATAAATTATAATTTCAATAAATGACTTAAATGAATTATATTTCACAAATTATATTCAAAACTATGATAAAAATGAATTAAGGAAGAATAAAAATGATTAAGATAAAATAGAGTGTTCCGGTACACTGTGTGACATATTTTACTCGGATATACTGTAGACGGGTAAGGGGTGTCACAAGAAGTGCTCGGACGCATGAAACTCTTGTCTAGAAGCTCCTGTAGCTCCTTCAATTCTGTTAGTGCCATCTTGTAAGGTGGCATAGAAATGGGGTTTGTACCCGCCACAATATCTATGCAGAATTCTATTTTCCTTTCTGGGGGCAACCCTGAAAGCTCATAAGGAAAAACATTCATGAACTCTAGGATAATAGGAATATCTTCCATGCTTATACCTTCAACAGATGTATCCCTTACTAGTGCCAAATAATCTTGGCATCTGTGCCTCAACATCTTCCTGGCACTAATGGTTGACATAAGATTGTACAGAGCCACACTTCTGTTACCATCAAAATTGAACTCTTCTACTCCCGATATGTGAAAATACACCTTTTTATTTTTGCAATCTAGGGTGACATAATGAGTTGACAGCCAATCCATCCCTAAGATTACATCAAAGTCCATCACTGGTAGAGAAACCAAATCTGCTGGGAGGATTTTCCCATCTACAACCACTAGCTACCCAAAAAAACCATGTTTACATCTATGTTATCACTAAGAGGGGTAGCTACATACAAGGGACACTCTAATGTTGCAGGATTTCTACCCAACCTCAGGGTAAATACAAGGGAAACAAACAAGTGCATAGCACCGGGATCTATTAAGACACATGCCTCAAAAGAATAAAATGGAAGAATATCTGCTACAACTACATTTGAAGCCTGGGCGTCTTGGCGTGTTAGGATAAAAACTCGAGCTTGACCTCTGCCCTGCACTACAGAACCCTGATATTGACTTCTGCCTCCTGATCTGCCTCCAAATCCATGTCCTCCTTGTCCACGGCCCTACTGGCCACTGTACTGGTTGCATGCCATGCTGGATGTGCCAAGGTGTGATTGTCGAGGAATATTTGCAACAGAACCCTGTGATCCCATAAGGTGCTCACTGAACATGGGGCATTCCCTGGCAAAGTGACCCTGCTGGCGACATCTAAAGCATCCATCAGAGCTCATTAAATAAGTCCCTGGGTGAATTCTGCCACATTGTGTACATGGCACCAAAGAAGACCCCAAACCAGAACCAGAGCTGCTGTAACCTAAACTCTGACCATTGCTGGAGCCATACCCCAGCCTGAATCCTTTAGCCTTATGTTTTAGGCCTGCCTTCCTACTGCCTCTGGCCTTTCCATTGTGGTGACTCTGACTGCCACCCATGCTGCTCATCTGTGTCATACCGGATGACCCTTCAGCTCTGTTTTTCTTTGCTCTATTTCCTTTATCTCCCATGTAACTAATTTCAATTTGTCTAGCTCTATCAACCACTACATCAAAAGACTGATCAAACAATATGGCCAGGTTTGCATATTTTTTGTCTAGCCCCTTTAAGAATCTTTTTACCTTCATGCTCTTTGTAGCCACGGTTGTAGGGGCATACTTACTCAGTTCTAAAAATTTTGAAGCGTACTCATCTATGGATCTGTCATTCTGCCATAAGGCCTCAAAGGCCCACTGCTTTTGGTCTCTGAAGCTTTTCGGTACAAATATGTTGATGAACAATTCCACAAACTGAGCTCAAGATAATCCCTCAATGCAAGGAAGCACATAATCAGTCATCCATTATCTAGGTACGAGTCCCAACACATGCTGCACGCATTCAATTAACCTCCTATCAGTTAATTGTAGTTCCATCCCTACCTGTCTGAATGAGTCTAAAAACTAGTAGGCATCATCAGTTACATCATAAATACCAGGTATTAACTTCTTAAAATTAATTATTTGTTTGTAAGGTTTTGCTCTAGGTGTGATGGGTTGCTACTGTTGTGGAGGGTGGACCATATATTGTGCCATCATATCGATGGTCCTCTGCAATCCGGTTAGGGTAGCTACCATTGGATCCATAAGACCCTGGGCCACAAAAGACTATTCCTGAACTGGTGGCGATTGCTCTTCTACTTGAGTAGCTCTAGGTCTCCTGACCTGCCTCCTTGAGGCAGGCACCTCATCCTGTGCTGACACCTCATCTGGTACATCCTGTTCTGGTGAAGTAGCAGCTCTTCTACTTCTATGCATTTTCTTGAAATTCAGCAGCATTAGCCCACAAAATTCAAAACAGCATGTTATATAGCTCTATAGACTCATAATTACACACATGTATATAAAGCAGAAACTAAAGCAAGGATGATAATGCAAGGATGAATATGGACCCTATTCTCTGCATGTGACTCCTAACTAGACTCTTCTCAAAACCTTAGACATATATTCTCCATGAATCTGCTGCCTAAGCTCTGATACCAATCTTATCATGACCTAAATTATGGGCCAGACCAGCACTACGACTTAGGTCAGCATAAGGCCCCCGAAGCCCGTAGTAAGCCCAATTAAACCCTAACCCATTGGTAAGCCCATATTGAGCCCAATTTCAAGAAATCAATCAGACAATATCTGGCCATAAAAGGAACTATCCAACATGGAGTTATTAACTCACCCGACCTGTAATTTCAATAAAAATACATTTTGGGAGCTAAGCTCACCCATCAATCATCCATAATCCAAAATAAAATTAATGGGAGCTCAGCTCCCTCATCCATCATAGGTATCCAACCATCCTTTTTCACATACATAAAGTTTAATAAGTTACAATCCAAATATTAATAAATATTACAGTCCCAAACTAAATGATATGTTTCAATACATGTGGAGCACTAGAATTTATATTTAATAGTACAAAACATAAAATTAACAGTAAGTAAACTTGCGAAGAATGAAACTAGGTTAAACTCAAGGAAAGAGCTCTCCTGTAGCCTGGAAAAATAGTGAATAGGAGTGAGCGTTCGACTCAGAGAGTAAATATTTATTTTACATACAATTTTTATAACTATCTAATTCTAATGCATCCTTAGAAATGAAATGCATCATTTTCATACAAATCAGATTAAGTCACATCAAAGATAGTCTGGAGCATCATGCACCCGTATCAAATCCATACGCACACATACATATATGGGGAGTTGATCCCCCTACCCAGCTCTCTTAATCCAAGGTCTACCAGCGATATCAACTCGAGCCAAACTTTCGCTCAATAATCCATATGCGGGGGTCAGCGAGATCAACTCAAAGCTGTACTTACCCCGACTTCCTCAAAAAGGACCAAGCCCCAAGTGAGACTAGCTCAAGTTGATTTGCCTGTCCTACCAATATCCATGTACACCACATACACATGCACTCATACACACAACTCCAGATTATCAAATACAGCAACCAAAGTAATATCATCAAGTATAAATGCAAAGCAGGGCATGCCTAATATTTAACTATATAAATATAAGTATAAGTAATGCATGAGCATGTTAGAAATATAATAATATTGAAATTATAAATAAAATAAATATCTATTAACAATACTTTAAAAGTTACTGCGATGGCTGGACGAAGGAAGAAGGCTGTCCTGGCTCATCTAAATAATATATCAAAATTTATTAATGAACAACTTGAAACAAAGCTGTAGAGAATCAAAAGACAGTCCTAAGATTTTGTCGAAAATCTGGCAGAGTTTTTCCCATGCCTATGACCTACCCATCCTGCAAAAAGGTTTAAATAACACTTATAATTCTCAATTTCCCACAACCACAACACATCAATATCATATGGCCCATCCTGGGCCCTCCAAATCAATCAAAACTCACAATCTAGGAAAATTACATTTTTGTCCCCAGAACTAACTTTTTAGCAAAAACTACTTAAACGAGCTTTAAAAATTCTAAAATTTTGCCCCGTAGTCCTTAGTAATATTACTAAGCTAATGCAAAAGGAATTATTATTTTCTAACCTACCATGAATATTGTCACACCTTATTCTTATATAAGCTATAACATGATCTCATAGTATACCTAATGAATTATCGAACTTTGCCTACTGATAACTCATTAAATACATTACTAGGGATTTTTAAATCAATTTCTAATCATTTTAAAGTTGTGGGTAAGATTTAATTATTATTAAAACCCTTTAATTGGAGTTTAGATCATAAATCAAAATTTTAATTAATTTGAAATCTCAGAAAATTTTACAGAAAATTCGGCAGAGTGCCGTCTATATTTTTGAAGGACAGTTCTTTAAAAACCTGTGAAAAATACTCCCAATATACATTTAAATTCCAAACTCCAATATTCTCATCAAAATCCATTATCAATTCAACACCATTTCAAGTAATTCATGAAAAAAATATTTCAAAAATGAACTGAAGCATTTCATTAAATAAAATAATAGATTTACATTACAACCATTTACATAGATAAAAAACAAATATCAAAATTTATTACACAACTGCTCAAGTCTAATGTATATACATACAATTACGTATACATCAAAATAAAAATTTACAAGGGTATAATCTATATACCCAGTGATGACTCTAAAATTTTGGTCACTTCACATCCTAAGCAGCCTACTCTGCTGTTTTATTTATCTCCTTACCTGTGACAGCAATAAAAAGCTATCGCTGAGCCAAAAGCTCAGTGGTGCACAACTTAAAGCAAATAGTAAATTACGCAACAATCAATTTATCCTTTTTCCAAACTAAATCAATTGAATTTTTAACACATAATAAATCATGCTTTATTTCTAAGGCCAGAAAATTTCTTAAATAAACCAAATTTCGTTCCATTATCGCAAAATCAATTTTGAAAAGTCACACAGCTTAATCATGACTCCAATATCCAATTCATCCCACTAGCCAGAGGTTAATGAGGAATACCAAGGCTAGCTAGCACAAATATATGAGTACTCATTCAATTCGTCCTCAGCTGGCACACACCTCAATACTTCAACCAGAGAGGGAATACAAATCCAATTCATCCCACTAGGCATGCTAGTGAGGAATTCAAACACATGGTCATGACACTGTGGTTTCAAACTACTTCAATAATTTTCCTAATATCAAACATCAAACAATTCACATTCAAATTAGTTTTCCAAAATTTGGGCTAACAACACAAAATTTTGTCAATCAAAGAATTCAATAAAATTTGGCCATAAAATTTATTTCACCACATATTCAATTCCAAATTCAATTTGAAAATCAAAAGAAATTTAGTTGTTGTTCATAAACCTCAAATGAGTCGCCTCTTTGCCTTGACTCACTATTTCCTTATTTTCCCAGTGACTTTTTCTACTGAAACAGATAATTTAAAGTGTTTCAATACTCATTCAACTCATTTCTATTAAGTAATCCAACCTTTAAAAATTGTAGACCTAATCTACCCCAATAAGATATATAAATTTGAATCCTTTGCATTAAGTGCATTTGTGGTTACTATTTATTTGACCAATTAGCTAAAATATTGACTTCTTCATACTTAATAGGTATATTAGTTCTAATTACTCCCACATACTACATTTTGGGTTACTTTTGTGTTAGCATTGATTACCAATTGAAATCCCAAACTTCCTAAGTGAAATTCCAAAATTTCAGTTTTGGGTCACTTGGTTCTACTGTTCCATTGGACCTCCTACAGTGAGAATTTGGCCAACTTTCCTTCATCAAAGTTGTTCCTTAATGAGTTTAGTTTAATTTTCTTCTTGAATCACTTCTTTGGAGTTTTGTAACTCAAGTTATGACCATTTAACTATAACTGGCCGGATTGGTCAATTCCAAAATTCTGGGCAATTTTAGGTTCTGGCAGAATTGGTGATCCAATTTTAGTTGGCAATTTAATTTGGTTATGGTTAGAATTTGGACTTATTTTCTTCATGACAGTTGTTTTACTATGTCCTAGCTTTCCAATGGTTCAAAAATCATGTCATTTGGACGTTTCTACACAGAGTTATAACTATTTGAACATGTACTGTTTATATGGTTAGTTTTGCCCAGTAACAGGGTACCAAATCCAGATTTAACCAAATTTTACACCAAGTTGTGGTAGGTTTTAAGGCAAGGTTTCTACATGAAAATTGCTACTTTGGATCTTAATTTTCATCTCCAATTGGCCTCACACCAATTGGAGTAATGGAACTCTACTTATGGCCATTTAACTTTGCTGGACTCATTGGTCCAGAATTCAACAATTCACCCACCATCACTTCTCTCAATTTCTATTCATCAATTCATGTTAATTCTCAACTCAAAAGTCACCAAATGACCACAATGAAGCATAATAACACTAATTGGTCAATAATTCATCAAAACCCTAACTCTTCATAAGCCTTAATTGTATCATCTCCTCAAACTCATGCAATTCATGCAAATCAATGCTCACATCACGTATCCAACATCACACAAGCTCTAAATCAAGATATAACTTCATCAAACACTTCAAATCCTAAAGTAAATAAATATATATTTACGAAATTAATTAAGCTCAAATGAAGCTCGAAAAAATACTACGAAGTTTGTGAGACATACTAAATATTTGGTGTCCAAAAATTTTGAAATTTATATCCTCGTGAAGCTCTCGTCGTGTAGAGTATGTCACTACTCTCAGATTTCCCGTGGGGTTTTAGGTTTGGGAGAAATTTAGCCCAAAAATCAAAATGGGCTAAAACTTCCTTTAAATTGAACAAAATACTCGATGAAAATGGATGATCTTAGTGTCTATGGAAAGGTCTCAATGAGTAGAAGGTGCTTGGGACAAGGCCCGGTATGATCAGTAGCCGAATCGACTGGATTTTGGCTGAAAAAAGAGCAGTACTGTAGGCGGGACGAGGGAGGTTTGGGGGGCATTTCCCAGTGGTTTCAGGCAAGGGCCGGCGAGGGGGAGGGTACCAGGGTGGTCGTCGGCATGTGGAGGAGGGAGGGGAGTGACTAGCTGGTGGTGGGAAGTAGGGAGGAGAGAGAAAATGAGAGAGAGAGAGAGAGAGAGAGAGAGAGAGAGAGAGAGAGAGAGAGAGAGAATGTTGGGGCGTGCAGGGAACAAAGAAGAAAAAGAAGAAGGCTGGTCCAATTCGACTGCTCCGACCTGGTTCGGTTCGATTCGACTAGTCCAATTCGACATTCCTTCATCAAAGTTGTTTCTTAATAAGTCTAGTTTAATTCCCTTTTTGAATCACTCCATTTGGAGTTTTGTAACTCAAGTTATGACCATTTAACTATAACTAGCCGGATTGGTCAATTTCAGAATTCTGGGCAATTTTAGGTTCTGGCAGATTTGATGATCCAAATTTAGTTGGCAATTTAATTTGGTTATGGTCAGAATTTATGCTTATTTTCTTCATGAAAGATGTTCTACTATGTCCTAGCTTTCCAATGGTTCAAAAATCAGGTCATTTGGACCTTTCTACACAAAGTTATGACCATTTGAACATGTACTATTCACATAGTCAGTTTTGTCCAGTAATCGGGCACCAAATCCAGATTTAACCAAATTTTACACCAAGTTGTGGTCAGTTTTAGGGCAAGGTTTCTATATAAAAATTGTTGCTTTGGGTCTTAATTTTCATCTCCAATTGGCCTCACACCAATTGGAGCAAGTAGAACTCTACTTATGGCCATTTAACTTTGCTGGACTCATTGGTCTAGAATTCAGCAATTCACCCACCATCACTTCTCTCAATTTCCATTCATCAATTCATGTTAATTCTCAACTCAAAAGTCACCAAATGACCACAATGAAGCATAATAACACTAATTGGTCAACAATTCATCAAAACCCTAACTCTCCATAAGCCCTAATTATATCATCTCCTCAAACTCATGCAATTCATGCAAATCAATGCTCACATCACGTATCCAACATCACACAAGCTCTAAATCAAGATATAACTTCATCATACACTTCAAACCCTAAAGTATCTATGCTGGCCGAATTTTCTACCTCACCATACCAATTGATTTCTTCTATTTTTTTTTTTGAGTTAATTTTCCTCCTAACAAACTCAATTCCAAGATTACTTAACTAATCAAGGTGGAAGGGAAGCTTACCTTGTTGGGCAGAATTTGTAACTTCCAAATCTCTTCAATTTCTTAGTTTTAATAGCTGCCAAGCTTCCTATCAAGGTCAAAGGGTAAATTTTTGTTCAAGTGGCTTTAGGGTTTATGGTGGAAAAGAAGATAAATTGAAGCTTGAAATGTATAACAATGGAATAATGAAGATGAGGAGGGAGAGAGAGTGTATGGCCGGTTAGTTTGGGTGGTTGAAGAAGACTGATTTTTTTTTTTTTTAAGTCCTCATTGGTCCCTTATAAACATATAATTAATTATATAATTTAATTAATTTAAATTATAATTTTAATTATCTTATTTATGAAGTCATAATTCATTAAAGTTAGAATTTCTTTTTCTTTTTCTTTTCTTTCTTCACACATCTCCATTTTTAATTCTCATTTCAATAATTTTAAACTCCTACATTTTAATGGACAATTAGGCCAAAAGTCACCTCTAAGGGTGAATTGACCAAATTGCCCCATTATCGGTTTGATCCGTTTTTCCAGTAACATTTAATTGCTTCCAGAATTCTAGTTCAATTATTTGAGTTAGTTCTTGATTCTTTTCTATGATTTTCATATTACCCTTAGCTTCATAATAATTCTTAGGCCTGGGGTGCCATAAGGTCCCACTCAAAAATAAGGTAGTGATTGACCTCGCAGTCACTTCCCGATTGGGTCACCCATCGCTGTGGCTTCGGCTCATTTAACCCATTATGCCTCGTTTTCTTGATTTTTATTTTACCTTAATGTAATTGCTATTAACTTTTGTTTGTGACTTCTCTAGGTGACTTAATTATGGTTCTAAGCCCCTTGATTGTCCGGACTGACACTGGTCACCGAAACAGTATAATGTATAGAACTAATGAATGTAGGGGTGTTACAAATATTTTATAGATTTTTAATCAAAATTAAGCACTCGATAATTAAGAAACTTAGGTTTCGGATTTACCTATGCCAATTCTGGCGCTTGGAACGCATCCAGAGTGTCTGAAAATGGTGGGGTAGCCTATAATCTCGACCCAGTTCTGAAATATTTCCGACAGCCTGTCTGCTCGGTCCAAAATTACAAACCTGAGCAACTGTCAAATTTCCTCGAATCGAGGGTACCTACGCGAAGCTCACAATACCAGGAGTTAGAAAAAAATATTTACAAAATTAATTAAGCTCGCATGAAGCTCGAAAAAATACTATGAAGTTCGTGGGACCCACCGAAATTTTAGTGTTCGAAAATTTTGAAATTTATATCTTTGTTAAGCTCTCGTCGTGTAGAGTACGTCGGTACTCTCGGATTTCCCATGGGGTTTCAGGTTTGGGAGAAATTTAGCCCAAAAATAAAAATGGGCTAAAACTTCCTTTAAATTGAACAAAATACTCGATGAAAATGGATGATCTTAGTGTCTATGGAAAGGTCTCAACGAGTAGAAGGTATTTGAGACAAGACCTAGTACGATCGGTAGCCGAATCAGTCAGATTTTGGCCGGAAAAAGAGCAGTACTGCGCAGGGACGAGGGAGGTTTGGGGGGCATTTTCCAGTGGTTTCAGGCGACTGCCGGCGAGGGGGAGGGTACCAAGGTGGTCGTCGGCGTGTGGAGGAGGGAGGGGAGTGACTGGCCGGTGGTGGGAAGGAGGGAGGAGAGAGAGAGAGAGAGAGAGAGAGAGAGAGAGAGAGAGAGAGAAAATGTTGGGGTGTGCAAGGAATGAAGAAGAAAAAGAAGAAGGCCGGTCCAATTTGACTGGTCTGACCTGGTTCGGTTCAATTCGACCAGTCCAATTCGACATTCCTTCATCAAAGTTGTTTCTTAATGAGTCTAGTTTAATTCCCTTTTTGAATCACTCTATTTGGAGTTTTGTAACTCAAGTTATGTCCATTTAACTATAACTGGTCGGATTGGTCAATTCCAGAATTCTGGGCAATTTTAGGTTCTGGCAGATTTGGTGATCTAAATTTGGTTAGCAATTTGATTTGGTTATGGTCAGAATTTATGCTTATTTTCTTCAGGAAAGTTGTTCTACTATGTCCTAGCTTTCCAATGGTTCAAAAATCAGGTCATTTGGACATTTCTACACAAAGTTATAACCATTTGAACATGTACTGTTCACATGGTTAGTTTTGCCCAGTAACCGGGTACCAAATCCAGATTTAACCAAATTTTACACCAAGTTATGGTCAGTTCTAGGGCAAGGTTTCTACATAAAAATTATTGGTTTGGGTCTTAATTTCCATCTTCAATTAGCCTTACACCAATTGGAGCAAGTAAAACTCTACTTATGGCCATTTAACTTTGCTGGACTCATTGGTCTAGAATTCAGCAATTCACTCACCATCACTTCTCTCAATTTCCATTCATCAATTCATGTTAATTCTCAACTCAAAAGTCACCAAATGACCACAATGAAGCATAATAACACTAATTGGTCAACAATTCATCAAAACCCTAACTCTCCATAAGCCCTAATTATATCATCTCCTCAAACTCATGCAATTCATGCAAATCAATGCTCACATCACGTATCCAACATCACACAAGCTCTAAATCAAGATATAACTTCATCAAACACTTCAAACCCTAAATTATCTATGCTGACCGAATTTTCTACCTCACCATACCAATTGATTTCTTCCATTTTTTTTTTTTTTTTTGAGTTAATTTTCCTCCTAACAAACTCAATTCCAAGATTACTTAACTAATCAAGGTGGAAGGGAAGCTTACCTTGTTGGGCAGAATTTGTAACTTTCAAATCTCTTCAATTTCTTGGTTTTAATAGCTGCCAAGCTTCCTATCAAGGTCCAAGGGTAAATTTTTGTTCAAGTGGCTTTAGGGTTTATGGTGGAAAAGAAGAGAAATTGAAGCTTGAAATGTATAATAATGGAAGAATGAAGATGAGGAGGGAGAGAGAGTGTATAGCCGGTTGGTTTGGGTGGTTGAATAAGACTGATTTTTTTTTTCTTTAAGTCCTCATTGGTTCCTTATAAACATATAATTAATTATATAATTTAATTAATTTAAATTATAATTTAAATTATCTTATTTATGAAGTCATAATTCATTAAAGTTAGAATTTCTTTTTCTTTTTCTTTTCTTTCTTCACACATCTCCATTTTTAATTCTCATTTCAATAATTTTAAATTCCTACATTTTAATGGACAATTAGGCCAAAAGTCACATCTAAGGGTGAATTGACCAAATTGCCCCATTATTGATCTGATCCATTTTTCCAGTAACATTTAATTGCTTCCGGAATTCTAGTTCAATTATTTGAGTTAGTTCTTGATTCTTTTCTATGATTTTCATATTACCCTTAGCTTCGCAATAATTCTTAGGCCTGGGGTGCCATAAGGTCCCACTCAAAATAAGGCAGTGACTGATCTCGCAGTCACTTCCCGATTCTGTCACCCATCGCTGTGGCTTCGGCTCATTTAACGCATTATGCCTTGTTTTCTTGATTTCTATTTACCTTAATGTAATTGCTATTAATTTTTGTTTGTGACTTCTCTAGGTGACTTAATTATGGTTCTAAGCCCCTTGATTGTCCGGACTGGCATTGGTCACCAGAACAGTATAATGTATAGAACTAATGAATGTAGGGATGTTACAAATATTTTATAGATTTTTAATCAAAATTAAGCACTCGATAATTAAGAAACTTAGGTTTCGGGTTTACCTATGCCAATTCTGGCGCTTGGAACGCATCCAGAGTGTCTGAAAATGGTGGGGTAGCCTATAATCTCGACCCAGTTCTGAAGTATTTCCCACAGCCTGTCTGCTCAGTCCAAAATTACAAACCCGAGCAACTGTCGAATTTCCGCGAATTGAGGGTACCTACGCGAAACTCACAACACCAGGAGTTAGAAAAAAATATTTACAAAATTAATTAAGCTCAATTGAAGCTCGAAAAAATAATACGAAGTTCGTGGGACCCACCGAAATTTTAGTGTCTGAAAATTTTGAAATTTATATCCTCGTGAAGCTCTCGTTGTGTAGAGTACGTCGGTACTCTCAGATTTCCCGTAGGGTTTCAGGTTTGGGAGAAATTTAGCCCAAAAATCAAAATGGGCTAAAACTTCTCGTAAATTGAACAAAATACTTGATGAAAATGGATGATCTTAGTGTCTATGGAAAGGTCTCAATGAGTAAAAGGTGTTTGGGACAAGACCCTGTACGATCGGTAGCTGAATCGGCCGGATTTTGGTCGAAAAAAGAGTAGTACTGCCTGCGGGACGAGGAAGGTTTGGGGGGCCGTTTTCCAGTGGTTTCAAGCGACTGCCGGCGAGGGGGAGGGTACCATGGTGGTCGTCGGCGTGTGGAGGAGGGAGGGGAGTGACTGGCCGGTGGTGGGAAGGAGGGAGGAGAGAGAAAACGGAAAAGAGAGAGAGAGAGAGAAAATGTTGGGGTGTGCAAGGAATGAAGAAGAAAAAGAAGAAGGCCGGTCCAATATGACTGGTCCGACCTGGTTCGGTTCGATTCGACCGGTTCGATTCATAATACCTGAAATTAAAATTTTTACTCTGCCCTGTGACAAAAAATGAGACCCAAAAATTCTGAAAAAATTTCAGAAAACTCAAAAAAATTTTTAGAGTCCAAATGTATTTTTAGCTTTACTACGTGGTCTTTAAATTTATTTTTAAAAATTAGCAAAGTTTATTGACTTTGAAAAATTAAACCCGATTTCTAAAATTCGAAAAATTCCAGATAAATTTCCAAAATTTTAATAAAATAAAATATTAATATTTACACATAAAATAAGTATTTTAAAAATTAGGTATGTTACATTTTTATTTATTTTTTTATATATTATATAATATTATAATAGTTTTATAAATATTATATTTAATTATTTAAATTAAAATATTAATTTTAATACCATTTAAATTAATTATATACATAAAAAAATTTATCAATTAAAAATTATCTTCTATTTGATATTTTTTATGAAAGTTATTTGTTATGTTATTAATATATAATATTAATTTAATTATAAACTTAAATGTAATATAATAAAAAAATATAATAATAATTTTTTAAAATATAAGTAAGTGAAAATGATTAAAAATTAAAATAAATTAATAATAAATGCAAATTAACTCAATGAATTTAATTCATTTAAATTATTATTTTATTTTTTTAAAAGTTTAATTTGCATATTTTTTATTATAATTTTTATAATTTAAAATAATATTAACTTGCATAATATTAATAAATTTTTATTAATTTAATACATTATTATTCTAAAATTTTCATTTTTATTATATTAACATCTTGAAATTTTATATTATCATATTTTTTAATGCAAAAAGTTTTAAAACCTATTTAATATATTTAATAAATATTTTTATTTTTTTAAATTATAGATTATATTATATAAATTTTAAATACATTATTGATCAAAATATAAAAATAAATTTAATCATGCATGTTCTAATTAAAATTGAATATATATATATATATATATAATAATTTTTAAAAAATAAAATTTATAAAAGAAAAAATATATATATATTATTAATATTTATAGGAATATTTTTATTAGTTCAAAATATTGATCCCTTATTCGTACTTGTATATATATTGTGATACATATAGTTTATTATTATAAATACACTGTATGTATTACGTATTTAAATTTTAATTATATTAAAATTATATTATATTTAAAAAAAATCATAAAAAATATTTTTATAAAATTTATTTAAGCTTTAATTATTTTTTTATTTGGTATTCAGATGATTGGATATAATATAATTCTCAATTTAATTATTAATAAAAAATTAAAAAATATCAACACAATAAAATAAATTTAATTCAATACAGTTCGACTCTTACAATATCTTTTTTATTTCAATTTTATCCATTTTTTTATTCAAAATAATAAGAACCATGAACACTATTATTTTCAATGCTAAAAAGAATAAAAATTGAAAAAGCAAAATAACATAATAATATAAATGTAATCATTAATATATTATTAATATTACTCCTTTATTTATTATAAATGCAATAGATAATATTTTATAAGTGATATAGCTCTATAATGATAATTTTTAAGAAATCATACTTATAATAATGTAAGAATTAATTAAATAATTTTAAATTTAATTGTCTTTAATAATTTTTTGAAGTATTGATATTTAATTAAAATCAAATAAAATTCCTTTTAAGTTGTTCATTTAACAAAATTTAAAATTAATAATAATCTTTGAATGACTTATATTGTTTTTATTTTCGTTTTTATAAATTATAATGATTAAAATATTTATTTTTAATTAATATTTATAATTTTATAAATATTAATATATTATTTCATTACAATAAAAAAAATCTTAGATAGAAATTAATTTAAAAAATAATATGCAACTAATAAAATATTTTTAAATATATATATAATAAATAACTAATTATAAATATAAATTTAAAAAGTTAGATATCAATAAAGCATTTTGCTTAATATGAAATACGATTAAATTATAGGATTAAATATTTATTTATTCATCTCTTATTTTAGTTAATTATTTATTGTAAAATTTATATTTAATTGAAGTTAAATATAAATAGGATTAAATATTTTAAATTTATGTTAACTTTAAAATTAAGAATTTTAAATTTATACAAATTTTAAAATTAATTTAAATAATAAAAATATAATTATAATTAATTTTATAAACAAATAGCAATTTGAGTAAAGCAAATATTCTTTCCTTTTTCATATATTTATATATAATATAGATTATTGAAGTATAAAAAAATAAAAAATAATTTAAAAATATTTTAAGTTGATCAATTTTTCTAAATGATCAAAATATTAAAAAATGTGAAAAATAATTAAATATATATATATATATATATATATTTTTTAAAACAAACGAAATCTAAATATATTGCCATGTTAATACTTTGCTATCATACGGTGATTTACCCACTTAAATTTGACATTTTTTTTTTAACTCTGTTGCAAAATTATAGCTCACTAGGCTAGCCCATTAGTATACCAAAATTTGGCTCGATTAATTCATCTTATAAGGTTGGCTCACCAAGGTTTTTAACATAGTTTTCAAACTTGGCTCAATTTTGGATTTAATTGAGAGATCATGTGGATGAGTCATTGGTTCAACTGTTAAAAAATTTAATTAAATACACATCTATTAATCCAAATGTTTATGTATGGAATCAAACCCTTTTTTCCACTTTGTGAAATGGGGAAGTTCATAAAAATATATTATGGTAAATAAACAGATTTTTAGATTACACCTCAATCCTTTCAACTCCATCAGAAAAATGAAATGTTATGAGACAGAGACAGAGATATGGACCATAAGCAAGGGGAGGAGAAATCACGTTACCCATATTAAGAGCTTCAATTGAATCACAAGAAACATGCAAAACTGGAAAACCATTTTGGGCTGAAGTTGGAAAATTAACGGCTGAGAAATGGGTGAGCACCATTGGGCTCCTGCTGCAACTGATTAGACCCATTTCATTGTTTTGAGGGTACGAAGAACGTTGGCGCTCATCTTATCTTACGGGATCAATTAGAAGAAGCTTATTTCACATTTTGAATTCAGATTGGTTGAAATTTCTGCCATGCATGTGTATGATTGTCAACCACTGACAAGTTGCGCTGAAAACCTTAGACATTGTGGCCTCTCATTTGCGTGTGTTGAATTTTTAGAAGTCTCCGTGCCTTTTTCTAACTCTCAATTTTCTTCCAAACTAATCTATTACCACCTAACCATCACCCCACGAATCTTTGTTGCCGAAATGACCCGGTAACTAGAATGCAACAAAATGAAGATAAATAAACCTAATTTGTGATATTTAACTTAATTTTATAAAATATATATTAACGCATATATATAATTTGTGATATTTAACTTAATTTTATAAAATATATATTAACGCATATATATATATATATATATTTTAATTGTGTCAATTGTAATTATAATTCATTTGATAACCTTATTAGTCGATGAATTCGTAAAACTATATGATTCATAAAAAAATAGCATGAATCATTAAGTGATTATTAGTTGCTCAATAAATTTTTTTAGGACATTTATTATTAAGTGATTTATATGAATCATTAATATTTCTTTTATGGATTTTTCCATTATTTATATGGTTTTATATTTTAAGAAACATAAAAAAATTTTAAGCGCAATAACCACGCTAAGTAATTGGCTATTCAGTTTATTTCATCATCATTGATTAACTTCAATTTATATTATAAAAATACTTAAATTTTAATTTTGTATTTTCTAAAGTTTTTTTAGTTAAATTCTATTGAGTATTGATACGCACATATTTAGATAAATTAGACGCAATAAAAGATTTTTCTCTGCTTGTTACGTGAAAAGAATTGTCACTCTAGTTGTAGTTGAAACATGATTGATAACTCTTTTATTTTATTTAATTTTTTATTTATTTTTAAACAAATCAAATCCTAAATTATTTTTTAATTATTTTTTATCTGTCTAATCAATCTAAACATGTCAAGATCAACATCTGATCAAAATATCTCACGAAATTTGGCTACAAGGATTTTAAATGGTAAACAGAAATTATTCCCTAACGAGCTTTGTAGGGCGCTCTATCTGATTCATTTACAATTTAAATTGGAGCTTTGATGAAACTTTCCTAAATGTGTAGTATTCACATTAATAAATAAATAAATAAATATATATATATATATATATATATATATATATATATTATAATATTATAATATACAATAAAATGATAGAATAAAAAATTAATTAATGGCATAAATTTTGCGGACACGCAAATGATTGCCTTCCCTATTAGAGAAGTCTGAGAATATAATATAATGTACCAAGTTAGTTAAGCACTTCTGAACAAATTTAGGTGGGCATCCTCTCTGAAAGGTACACTTTGAACTTATATTAAATGACAAAACTGGATTCTCATTTTATCAATTATTTTTTACAATACCTTAATATTTATAATATATATATTTTTTCACTTTAATTTTAATAAAATCAAACGTATAATATTTTGAGATAATCTAATTAATTTTCTTTCAACTTTAAATTTTAAAGAATGAAAATATCTTAAATTTGAGCCATTCTATATATTTATTTTAAAATAATTAACCTTTGTTATGGTATCTCCGGTTATATAACTCATCAATTATTGATCTATTAAGTCTATTAAATCTATATATGTATCAACATATGATATGACACTTAATTGGTTTACCAATTTCGTCCAATAGTATAATTGTTTTGCTTCCTTTGATCAATCTCTATTTTAGCATATAATCAACAAATTGCACCTTTTCAAAGCAACAATTTCAGATGATTTAAACCTCTTGGCTTGGCTCTATTGTCCACAAAACTAATTATTTTGTTGCTAATGTCATTAATTTTTCTATTGTCTATTTGGACTCTTCTAATCCAACCCCATCTCTGATATTTATGCATAATAATTGCAGTTTTCAGCCAATGGTAATTGACACATGATTTGTAGACTTTTCAATGTTCACTTGCATATATTGTTCCATTTGAATTGCTTTATCTTAATGCTTTTCTTTGATATTTCAAATATTGTTAAAGAAAATGAGAATTGTCAGTATTCACTCAATAGTATTTTTACTACTAATTTCATGTATTTTTTATTAATTTATTTTTTTAAAATTTTAATTAATTATCATTATTTTCTTCATAAAAAAAATTTTAATTTAAACTTAATCTATTTATATTTTAAATTTTTAATGGATCAGATTTAAATAATTTTTTTTTCTCTCGCGTAAAAGAAAATGCAGTGAAACAAATTTCAATGTAACAATGTTTCCAATGAATGTTCGTATTTATACCTAATACCTAATCAGCTCGACTATTCCATTCATATTAATGGAATTTATTGTACAATAAAGCAGGATTTTGACATATGGAAGATTAGAGATAAGCTAGGAACAAAATTTACAAAGAAAAAAAAAATTTTATACTAAAATATGATAATATTACGAATTGATAAAAATCTGTTTAATTTAACCGTTAGATAAAGTTGATTATAGTCATAGGTTTTGATAGTCAGCGGACTTTGATAGTCAGCGGACTTTGTAACTCGAAAAGGTTGTATAATTGGATTGGTAAATTCATCCAGAAGCAGAATGCAGAATGGAAGTTTTTGACTCACACGTTAGCTTGGATGCCAAGGCAAGTGGCCAACTCTCATCTATATCTGGGAAAAAAATTCAAGTCAATGGCTACCTAACACAACGAACTGGAGAAAACCAAAACGTTTCTCTACTGTGATATTAATTGATTAATCATAATTATGTGTCATAGAGATGAAAAATATAATTAAGTCATTTGTTTGAAGATAATTAAGACAAGATCAACGATCTTAATAAGACATAATAAATATATTTAAGACGCTTATTTCTTCTCCAATTGTGTCCACAACATGCTTATTATGTTGTCAACATTTCATTATCTGAGATCTCAAAATGCTATAAAACTGATAATAAAAAAAAAAAAAATTATTATTAAAATATTTTTATGGCAAAAATAATATTATAATTTTGAAGCTAAATTAAATTATAATTATTAGTGATATGAGAATTTTTTTTAATATTTTAAATTTAAAATTTGGGTTTTATTATAGATGTCGAATGACTATTTATAATAGGAATTATCTTTTTGTTAAAAATAAATCGATTTTGTTATTGAGCTAATGAAGCAAACAGCTAGCCTGTATTCAATATTATATATGTCAAAAAAAATAAAATTTTTCGCCAGCAGAATGCATATAATTAAATATCTTCTCCATGTTTAACATGGAACTATTCAAAATAATATTGTTGAGTTGAAATCAGGTAATATTTGACAGGTGTTTGAAATTGATTAGGAGGGTGTTTGTATCAGTAAGCTTTAAAAATATACTGATATGTTTGTTTCTAATAATTTTTATACTTATAAATTGAGCTTATAAGGTAAATAAAAGAGTTAAGTAGACTAATTTTTTATTTTAGTGCTTATAAATTAGTTTGATTAAGTATTTTATTATATTATTATCTTTATTTAATTTTTAAAATTTTCATTATAAATCTTATTCAATATTTTTTTTAATTATTTTAATAATAAATATATTTATAAATTATTTTTTTATAAAATATATTAATTATTTATAAGTATTTTAATCAAATATATAATTTTTTAAAATTAATATTAAATGCTTATAATCTTAATTTAAATTATAAGCTGATTTTCATCGGTTAAATCAAATACCCTTTAGGTGTTATTTATTTTTTATAACGTTAAATTTTTTGTAATAGACTCTTTATTTTTTAAAAAAATTGGTTTTAGATTAAAAAAATTGATAGTCCTATAGAAATAATTAAATAAGACATGATCATCTCTAAAATATTATGTAAATCGACCTATTATTTACAATATGAGAAACTAAACCTATATATGATTATGTCTTCAATTACGAAAGAGAATAAATATTATTTGAATGATTAATTAATAAATTAGGTGATATTTCCTTTCTAGCTTGGAAAAAGATACAAGAAAATTGAATAGGTGAAAATGTCAAATTATACCTAAATAATTATAAAATTCATTTAAAACTTTACAATTTTATAGATATATTGAAATAAAACTGTTTTTTATTGGTAATTATTTTAGATTTAATGAAGGTACTATAGGTTATGCGTGAGGTAGCCCTTTCTTTTTCTCATCATAAAGGTGAATAATCTTAAAATATATAAATCAAGAGATTCAAACTCGATATCTTCTCTACTTCCTGCATTTTAAATATTGAGAAAAACTAATTAAATTACCCGATTTTATTGGTAATTAAAAATTTGAATATTGAATTATTTAGAATGATGGAATTAATGAAAAAGGAACCGCGTATTAAGAGAGGGCGGTGAGAGTTTTAATGTGTGTGGAAATTTTTACATTGTGAGACTTTCATCTACTTCAACGTTGATTCAGTCAAGGTGTTATTGGATTAACTTAATTTGTCATCGATGACTAATTCACATATCCATTATAATTTCAGATTTTTTTTTTATTTTTTTATAGGAATCCTCCACATTATATTTGATTACATATACTGGAGAGAGTTGAAACTGAATCTCCCAGATCCAATTTATTCATTTTTTTAGTATTTATGTAAAGAACTCAATAAATTCTTCTTTGAGCTTATACAAATTGATTCCCAATTACAAGTGCTATTCAATACTATTACCATATTATAACAATAACTTGTTTTTTTTTTTTTTTATCTTGCTGCCTGAAGTTCTGGAAATATATACGTCACCCATGATTTCAACGAGGGCAAATATTTGCAGAAGACTAATCCTAAACGCGGATAAAATAACTTAATATTGACTGACTCCATCCATTTGCTTCTTGTCATCCTT
This sequence comes from Hevea brasiliensis, assembly GCF_030052815.1. Taxonomy (NCBI): domain Eukaryota; kingdom Viridiplantae; phylum Streptophyta; class Magnoliopsida; order Malpighiales; family Euphorbiaceae; genus Hevea; species Hevea brasiliensis. The sequence continues at coordinate 14,135,424 of NC_079497.1, read as the reverse complement.
CCAAACGTGAAACAAAGAAATGTTAATTTGTGATCTTCAACCTTTGAAATCTATCTGTGGTTTTCCCTTATTTTCCCAACAACTACTTTTGTTGTTTCATGGTGATAGCAGCTAATTAACTCGAGTAGTCTCGGCCTCAAGCGATTTCAGTTTGGTCAAAATTTATAATTTTGGTTGGTAGAATTTAAGGTGCTAAATAAGACAGAAAATTATTGCATAGATTTAATTTATTGTAAATTTAATACATAAATATGTAAATTTTATTTTATTTGTAAATTTCACTATACATATTATGTCTTAAGTCTATAATAAACTGAGTCTAAATAAATTTTTCCCAAATAAATTACATAAAATCAGTTCAGTAATTTCAATTTAAAGCCTATTTATTTAATTATATTTTGTTTATAACAATCTGAAATTCGTATGATTTGCAAACAAATTTTATAAAAAAACTTATAAATAAATTTTTTTATCTCGCATTTCAATATATATTAACTATAATTATATTGTGTTCATCTCAATATATATATATATATATATATATATTCAAATTGTAGCCTTAACATTTATTGCCAAATTCTATAGAATTTTATAGAATTCATTTCAAACTTCACCAACTTAATATAATTAAAAAATGAATATTTCAAAACTAAACATGTTGAGTGTGAATTATTATAAGAATTATTTTTTTTATCAAAATTTTATTTTGTATTAAAAAATGGATATAATTGAAAAGAAAAAAAAAACTAAACTTTTAATAAGGGAAACTTTGTAAATGTGGCTGACTTTAATTTAGAGATTTAATTTTCAAATATACAGTTGGAAAGAAGCGATCAGGTTTTAAGAAATATATTAATTTTAGGTGTTTACAAATGGCACCATGACCCTATTTATTCTTTGTAATTGGAATTCTTCAAATAATTGGAATGATACCCTTTTATATTTTTTCTTTTTAAATTAAGGGGAAATTATAAAACATAAATGAAAATCTTAATTAGCTAAATCTTAAATATATAGAGGAGGTTGTAATTTTTTTTATGAGTAATATTTTTTTATTAATTAATCAGGAAAAACTCAGTATGAACATGTCCATTCTAATCTGCAATCAATAAATCTTTTCAACACACCTTTTAAATATTAATAAAAATTATTAGTGGCTTAAAAATATATACTTCACAGATATGTAAAAGATGATGTTATCAATTTAAGTCACAAGAAAATAAATACAGTGTGGAAAGGATGCTATGCCCTATAAGATATATGAAGACATACGTTATAATTTTGGGTCCCAGTAAGTCAGAATTGCCAAATTCAAAAAGAACCAGATAGCTTGTTTGCTTGAGCAACCAAGTTTTTTGTAAGACTTGGCCCTTTCTTTTATGTATATTTTGATGGCCTAACTTAAGCTAGTAGATAACGAAGGTTTCGCCAACTGATCTCTTCATTAATTTCAATTCAAATCCCTAATTAAAATATACTCAGCCACCTTATCACGCAATCCCTATGACTCTCTCCACTCGTTGTTCCTATAAATATATATCTGTGCTTTCAGATATGCACCAAAGTACCATATCAATGCACAGAGCTTAATTAATTAGCTAAATCATTTGCACCACACACAACCTTTAGCTTTCATTTTGTTATCCTTTGCCTCTTCTTGATTCTCTTCACCTTTCAACATGTCTCGTTTTCTTTTTCTTCTGCTATTTGCTTCAGCTCTTCTTGCTTCTTCTGTGGCTTCTGCTGCAATTGTGGAACATTCATTCTATGTAATTTTCTTTTCTTCTTTTCTTTCTTGTTTCTTTCATTTCGTTTCTTGTATATAGTTAAATAAGTCCATGCATGCAAAGGTGACAAGTTCTTCGTAACATTCAAACTATTATTATTAGAGCTAGTTTAAATCGAATGTTTGATCATGACAAAAGTTTATTAATTTAGTTTTTTCTATCTTAACATCTTGTATTATGAGGCTGTGTCTAGTTGCTTAAAACTTTGCAGACTCTAATTTGAATATATATTTCAGGTGAAAAACCTTACTCTCCGGCGACTGTGCGGTGAGCAAGTGATAACCGCAGTGAACGGAAGCCTCCCCGGCCCGACCCTAAGAGTTCGAGACGGTGACACCCTTGTGGTTCATGTGTTTAACAAGTCTCCCTACAATCTCACAATCCACTGGTAAACCCTTAGATAGTAAGCTACGCCATCAGAAAAATGCTAATTGAATATTTCAATTATTTCAAATCGATTTCACTTGGATAATAATTTAAAATGAAAAAAATGTCAAAATATCTCCATCTGTTCCCATTAGAAACAAGAAAAATAAGCCTTAATCTGCATGACTTGTTTACAACAAGTCCTATTCAATTATCTAAAAAAGTCTTAATTTTAATTTTTTTTTTCTTTCCAAGGCAACATCTACTGTTTTCTTTTTCCATTCCAACTTTTTTTCCCCTTCTTAATATATATATATATATATATATATATATATATATATATATATATATATATATATATATATATATTTTTTTTTTTTTTTTTTTCCAATAACCACAGAAGAACCTAATAATTATGATGTGAAATGAATATATTCTTATAATAATTAATTATCATAATCATAGTCTTAACTATCATCCTTTCCTTTCCAATGGTTTCACATTATATGATTAACATGTAATTAACAATGTGGTAAATGCAGGCACGGAATATTTCAGAAACTGAGTGGATGGGCAGACGGGCCTAATATGGTAACTCAATGTCCAATAATTCCTGGAAGTAGCTACACCTATAAATTTAAGGTCATCAAACAGGAGGGTACTCTCTGGTGGCATGCTCACGTCTCAACTCTCCGAGCAACAGTTTACGGAGCTCTAATTATCCGTCCAAGATCCGGCCGTTCCTACCCGTTCCCTAAACCCGACAAAGAAGTTCCTATCTTATTAGGTACCTATCAATGTCATATTTATATATTATTGCTTGTGGATCACTTCTGGGTGTATTATTAACTTTACGCTACAAATCAATGATCTCTGTGAATCGTAAATGTGATTGCAGGAGAGTGGTGGAATGCTAATGTTATTGATGTCGAGAACGAGGCACTTGCAACCGGCGGCGCTCCTAATATTTCCGATGCTTACACCATTAATGGAAGGCCTGGTGATCTTTACCCATGTTCTCAAAAGCGTAAGTGATCAAATAAAATGTAGTAAATTTTCTCACTTTATATATTGCTTCTATTTAAGTCAATAAAATTTGCCTTTTTTTTTTTTTTTAATTTAATTAGAGACATACAAACTTAAGGTGGAGAAAGGAAAGACATACATGCTACGTATAATCAACGCTGCACTCAATAACCAGCTCTTCTTCAAGATAGCTAATCACAAGATGACAGTTGTCGCTGTCGATGCTGCCTACACAAAACCTTACGTCACGGATGTCGTAGTCACCGGCCCTGGCATGACCACCGACGTTCTCCTCACCGCTGACCAGCCCGTGGGGTCTTACTACATGGCTGCCAGTCCTTATGCCAGTGCTCCAGGCGTACAGTTCGATAACACGACCACCAGAGGCATCCTCTTTTACGAAGGCTCCACGGCTGCCACTCCCATTATGCCTCTAATGCCAGCCACCAATGACACCCCGACGGCCCATAAGTTTTACAGCAACCTCACCGGACTTGCTGGTGGACCACACTGGGTTCCGGTGCCTCGTCACATTGACGAGCACATGTTCGTCACAGTTGGGCTTGGGCTCGAACCCTGCGGAGGAAACGCCACGTGTGCAGGTCAAAATGGACAGCGATTCGCTGCGAGCATGAACAACAAATCGTTTCAGTTCCCAACAGGGTTGTCAATGTTGCAGGCTTTCTTTTTCAACGTGAAAGGAATCTACACTCCCAATTTCCCTGACAAGCCTCCAGTGAAGTTCGATTACACAAACTCCAATATCAGCAACGACACATCGTTGCTCTTTACACCCAAATCAACTAGTGTAAAGGTATTGAAGTACAATTCGACGGTGCAGATTGTGTTACAGAACACGGCCTTGATCGGTGTGGAAAATCATCCCATTCACATTCATGGTTTCAATTTCCATGTATTGGCTCAAGGATTTGGAAACTATGATCCTGTAAACGACCCTAAAAAGTTCAATCTTGTCAACCCACAAGTACGTAACACCATTGGAGTCCCTGTAGGAGGCTGGGCAGTCATCAGATTCAGAGCCAATAATCCTGGTATGAGTTTTTCTCTTAAATTTGTATGGTTTTTCCCCTGGAGAATTAATAATTAACTTGATTAATCTGAATCTTGCAGGTGTATGGTTCGTGCACTGTCATCTAGACGTGCACTTGCCTTGGGGGCTAGCCACAGCTTTCGTAGTTCAGAACGGACCTACTCCAGGGTCTACCTTGCCACCTCCGCCGGCCGATCTGCCGAAGTGTTAGAATTTGATGCATCCGCAATTCTCATTGATTATTACTATTGTTTCAATTCTGGGATTTATTCTTTGTACAAGTTTGTATTAATTTCAATTACATTGTTTTTTTGGAGCAAAAATCTATTGTAATAATGTTACCATTGGTCTAATCTTTGTCAATTGTAACAAATTGGAATTATTTTGATGTAATGATATTGTTTTCTAAGATTCATTAATAATATATACCAGAGTACACATGTTTTTGAAATCTTTTTACACATGTTTTTGAAATCTTTTACGTTCTTAATTATCTTAATTTTTTTATTATAAATAAATAATCTTTCGTCCTCCTTCTCTCCCTCCTTTCTCCCATTCAAAATATATGACTTTAATTTGTTAAATTCCTCAGTGTGGATTTGATTTGTTAAATCCCCTACTAATCCTGCTATTTAGTTATACAAGTGTTGAAAGAATTGAAGGGAATTCTTTATGGTCGCAATCATTGTTATCCATGATGAAAATTTTAAAAGGAGGAAGAGGTAGTAGAGGGAAGGTGTTTTTAAAAGGGTCGGTTTGGGTTATGATCAGAGAGCATCAGGATGTCTCAATACTTATGTTTGGCTCCATTTCAAGATCTAACAATGAGAGAAGATCATAGGGTGCCCACTATAGCTATGTTAAAGCCTTATCTAAGCAAGATTTCTTCAAGCTCTTTGCTATTTAATGTGCTCAATTGACTATTTAATACTCCAATAGGCTTAAGGTACACAGGACGTAAGTTAGTCGTATATGGTAGGTCGCAGGATATTCATTAAGTAGGTTTAGGTGGCTCAAACGCATTAATTATGGGCTAAATGGTCGTGATTATTATGGAAACTACGTGCACTTTGGTCTCTCAAGATGGATGATTTCTTCTGATATCAAACTAATTAATATAATTTATAAAATATAAAAATTGGCTTATTAATATTAATAATACTAAAAGATTGAATTATAATTAAAAAAAATGGCAGCCCACTGACTCAATAGTTTGGTTGGTCATTAATGCCTGTCGAATGCACCAATTAAATAAACTATTCTACTAAATTAACTAACTTATAACAAGAGCAAGTAGAGTTCGATCCCACAAAGAATAATTGAGTAATTAGTAAGGTGAACTCAAGTACACACACTAACAATAAAGAAAACATGGGCTTTTGAATTTTATTAATTCTAAGGAAACTAAACCAAGCAAATTAAACTAAAAGTTAAAAGTATGCAGCTAAGATAAATAACACAATATGGTAAACGGTTCAGTTGAAAATATGTATCCACAATGAAAATTAACTATCAATCATTAACACTAATGCAATAATTCATTCACTTAAAAAAAATGATTGTAGAAACCAAATAAGTATCAATTTTTTTATTTCTCTTTACTTATTAGATTAATAAAAGCACGCGTCTAATTAACTCCTAATTAACTGAACAACCTTAGTCAAGCACAAGATTTAGCTCAATGGCAGCTTTAACATACTAGAGAAATATCACAAATTCTAGATAATAATTACAAAACAAGTGGCATAATCATTTAACTTAGACTATGAATCTCTAAGCAATATGATGAATTTACACAATATCACCTTTGCAATTGATGTAAAGTTAATCAAGCAATTACAGACTTAATCAACTATACTAGCATTAGACATACATGAATAATTAATTAGTAGCCTCCTAAATAATTAAATATGCCATCTTTTCATGAATTACAAGACAAATATAGACATTCAACTGAAAAAAATTGTAACACCCTAGGCAAATCCCACATCGGCAAAACACGGGAGAGATGCTGAGTTTATAAGTTAGTGGTGGTTTGTAACCCCTAGTGACGCGTTTTAAAACCGTGAGGGCTTCAGCCCAGAGCGGACAATATCACTAGTGGGCCGGGCCGTTACATTTGTGGTACAAATGTAACGGCTCGGCCCACTAGTGATATTGTCCGCTCTGGGCCGAGCCGTTACATTTGTGGTATCAGAGCCGCTCCGCGTGCAACCTTGAACGATGGTGGGGCAAACCTCAGCGAGGACGCTGAGTCCCATAAGGGGGGTGGATTGTAACACCCTAGGCAAATCCCACATCGGCAAAACACGGGAGAGATGCTGAGTTTATAAGTTAGTGGTGGTTTGTAACCCCTAGTGACGCGTTTTAAAACCGTGAGAGCTTCAGCCCAGAGCGGACAATATCACTAGTGGGCCGGGCCATTACAAAAATACTGCTTTAATTAATAGCTCAAAATAGTCTCATGACAATTATTCCATTATTTCAATGATCCTCTCTATTGAACAAGGAAACTACCCACTCTTGGTAAAAAAAAAAAAAAAAAACAGTCAAAATAACAAAAACAAAGAAGAACATGCTGCCCTTTTTGAATGGAATTCAAACAACTTGAATTTAATGTTGATGATGATGTCACACATTAATGTTGATGATGATGTCACACACTCCAAAAGGATATAGAAGCACTCCACAAGCCAAAAGGAAGAAGAAATCATACCAACAACTACATCAAGCAATCAACACCTTTGAATACACAAAGAGGAAATTTGAACACTATAAGCAGAAGGGAATTAATGTTGTGATTTGTATTTTTGGACCCTTTTTATAAAGAGAAATAGGTTAAATAAGACTCCAAATCTGATTTGGGAGTTCTAATTGCATTCTGACTAAAAAATTGTCTCAAGAATCCTAGTTAAGGTGGGAAAATAAGTTAAAAACAACTCTCCTTATATAAATCTGCCATTTGCTGTAATAACCCAAATTTTTAAAATATAAATTTCATATTTTTATATATAATATTTTAATATTATTTTAATATTATCTAACTAATTTATAATTTTTGTAAAATTTTCGTTTATATGTTTTTAATGTTACTTCTAAACATATTTTATAAATTATTTAATAGCCCAATTTTAATTGAAATTGTTGATTTTATAAATTAATGTTAAATCAATTATCAAAATATATTATTATTTATTTCATTATTTTCAATCTTGGTTTTAAGGCTTGATTAAATTGTTATTAATTTAATTCAATTATTATTATTATTGTTATTGTTGTTGTTATTATTGTTGTTGTTATTTAAATATACACAAATTTGCATTTGGGACCCAATTGAAAAAGAATTTTGAATTCCATTGAATAAACCCAAAGAGTTTAAGGACCAATAGTGTAATTAAAAGTTAAAAAAAAAGTTTCAAAATTGCACAGTCACCCCCCACCTTCTCTCTCCTAGCATCACTCTTTCCCCCTCACTTTCTCCCTCTTGTTCTTCCTTCGGCCCACCAACACCAACGTTAGCGAGGCACCGACGAGCTCCCCCACCTGCAGATGACCCCCAGGCACTAGCCAGCAGCAACGATGGACAGTTGGAGCTGTGGAAACGAGGAAAGAGAGAGAGAGAGAGAGAAGTGGACGCGTGATGCGCCCACTATGTCGGCCTATTCCAGCAGTTTTTAGCGCCAAACTACCGGCCACAAGTGGCAACGACTTCCTCACACAACCAACTCCTATTTTCGACCACCAGCCCCTAGAGCCGACGCCGGAGGAGAGAGAAAATGGGTGGTACTTTTCCGGTGATTCGACCGTCGGATTGAAAATTTGAGACCATTGTTGGACTCAGGGCTATGAAATTTTTGAGATGGGATCAACCCTGCTCCAATCAGACACTGTTTAAAAAAGGCGATCATTGGACGGTCCAGATCGCTTGGTGAGATTTTTAGATTTTTTCAATTTCCAAAAATTAAAAATAATTTTATGATAATCATTAATAATTTTTGGGCTTAATTTAGATGCGATCGGATAAATGATAGCTCACCAACGCCTAGAATCGCGTTTTTAGCCAGATTTGACTGGTCGGTGACCTATCTCAGAGCGTGGCCAATATTATAGTTGATCCTACCATTTTCAGACACCCTGGACGTGTTTCAAGCATCGGAATTGACATAGGCAAACCCAAACCCTAAGTTTCCTTAATTACTTAGTATCGAGTTTAGAATAAAAAATTCATAAAATATTCATGGGTGATTAGAAAATTATAGTTTTTATTGCAATAGTCTTATAACCTTGTTAAGGATCGCAGGGTAAAATTTTAGAATTTTTAGAGCTCATTTGAGTGATTTTTGCAAAATATTAGTTTTAGGGGCTAAAATCTAATTTTTCAATTTTATAATTATTGCTTGATTTGGAGGGTCCAGCAGGGGCCATATGATGTTGATGAGATATGAATTGAGATGTGTGATTTTAAAAGTATTATTTGAACCATTTTGTAGGATGAGTAGGTTCTAGATACATGAAAAACTCTACCGGATTTTCGACATAAATTATGGCATCTTTTGCTTCTTTAAAGTTTTATTTTGAGTTAGTACTGATAAAATTTATAATATAAATGTTTAAGTGATCAGAGTCAGTCATCCTTCTTCACCCAGCCACCACAGTAGTCTTTCAGTGATCAGTGAGTAGATATTGATTTTATTTATAATTTCAATATTATTATATTCAAGGCATGCTCATGCATCACATATAAATATATGTATGTAGCTAAATATTAGGCACACCTTGTATTGTATTTAAATTGATGAAATTGCTGTGGATGTCATCTTAGGGTAATTTGGAGCTGTGTGCGTGTGTCGGCGTGCGTGTGGTATGGTGTAATGGATATGGGTAGAATGGGCAAATCGGCTTGAGCTAGTCTCACTTGGGGCCCGGTTCTTTTTGTGAAAGTCGGGGTGAGTACAGCTTTGAGTTGTTCTTGTTGACCCCCGCATTTGGATTATTAAGCGAAATTCCAGCTCGAGTTGATCTCACTGGCAGGCATTAGATTAAGAGAGCTGTATAGGAGATTAGCTCCCATATGTATATATATCTGATATGAGATATGGGTGTGTGAGTGCTCCAAATTATTTTTTTATGCGAGTGTAGTTTGAATTTGGATGAATATGATGATCTATGTTGCATTTCATCCTTAGGGATACATTAGCTTTAAATAATTATAGAAATTATATTTAAAATCAATATCTTACTCTATGAGTCAAACGCTCACTCCTGTTCACCCTATTTTTTTAGGCCATAGGAGTAGTTCTTTTTCAGAATAACCTACTTCCTTTCTCATAGGTTTATTAGTAGTTATTTATTTGTATTATTATTTAATTGCAATCTAGAGCTCAGCATGTGGTAAAAGTAGTAATAATCTTGTCAGGTACTATATAAGTTTTGGTGTTTTAATAAATGCAAAATTTTATTATATTTAAAATGTTTGCAAATTGTAGTAACAGAGTTGAGCTGGGCTCCCCTGACTTTAGTTTTTTATGGTTATTGGGTTAGGTTGACCCAAATAAAAATGTAATATTCTATTTTATTTTATTCACATGTTGGGCTTTAGTTTTGACCTTGGTTATGGATTTGAGAACAGTAAAACTTACTACGGGCCTCAGAGGCTTTATGCTGGCTCAGGTCCTAGGGCTAATCTGGCCCGTGGGATCGAGTCGTAACAAAGTTGGTATCAGAGCTTAAGCTCCACATTCATGCGAAAGAATATAATTGGGAGTGTAAAAGGAATCTTGTTAGGAGTTCACATGTGAAGTATACGATCCTATTTCATCGTCTTCTGTGATTCGTTGTTTTTAGATTCTACGTTATTTTTCGAGTAATATAAGAGTGCTTCAGTTAGTGTCTTAGTTTTCGTGAAGTACGTAGATATGTGAAATAGAGTTAGCAAACATGTTGAGGTCTGCCATGGGGATATGTATTCTAAAGAAATATTGTGTTTCCATGATAGTGGGGCTAAATGGTGTGCCTATCTAATGCAAGGCACAAGGACATAAAGGTGATTTTTGACATTATAGCTGCCCTAGATGGAAGTGAGGGTACCATTGCTGGCAGTCATCAGTGGATAGTGCAATTAGAGTAAGTTGTGGTATCAATAGGGTAAAGAGAGATAAGAGGTTAGGAAACTAGTCTATTGGGATGTACCGTAGTAACTATGCAATGTTTTTGATGTTTGTATTGTAAGTTACAGATTACAGTACCGACATAGAATTATTGTATAGAGTTGCATGCTTCCCATGGTGCACCATGATGAGGGTGATTGCAGATAGCCTCTGTTTTGGTATAGTTATGCCAGAACAAAGTTCTATTTCTATAGAAGAGTCTGGCACTTTGAGTTAGCAGTTTAAGACCCTAGAGATAGAATATCAAATGTCACAGTTGGGTGATAACTAGAGTCAGTGACTCGGTTATCTTAACTTAAGTGCAGAGTTATAGCATAAGTGACACGAGACTAGAGGTTTTTAGTAGGATCGCAATGTAATGATGACACCTACTTAGTAGGATCATGTAGTATCTGATATGAGATATTGGACAGTTTTGGCATTATAAGAAATGTTTTGGCTAAAGTTTAGTAAGAATATCCTTTATGTGTCAGCAAGATGCAGTACCCTTGTTGTAGTCAGTTATGATGTAGGGTATGATCTTATGCTTTTAGGAATGACAAAAGATTACTATTAGTGATGGTGACCTAAAGAATAGTGTCCTAGATGGGACTATAGAGTGTGGTAGAGAGTAGTTGGCTCAAGTATCCTGAAGAGGGTATAAGTTTCATTGTAGGAACTATAAGTGATTGGCTCATGAGGGATGAAAAGCCAGTGAATTGAATGACAGGTTATGGTACCCAGTACCATAAGTTTTGACTAATTGAGTAAATGTAAAAAAATAGAATGCCTATAGATTTCCTCCTTTAAGTATTAGATGGTAGTTTGTAGTTAAGCAGAGGAAAGGACAATGACTGTAAGTTAGGAAAAATAAGTCATAGAATATCAGTAGATAAAAGGAAATATGGAAGTGAAAATTTGGATAATTAGTTTTAGATGTAACAAGAGAGAAATTCAAACGGTAGTGGAGGTACTAATCAGAGTGATCAAAAGACCAATTCCAAGTAGTACAAAGATGACCTAGCAAAGATGACCAAGCAAAGACATTAAAAGTATAGTTTTTTAGCATAGTTGTCAGGTTAAAAAGAAGAATGAAGCTAGGGAATAAAGTAATCAAAGTTCTATTTTGGGTAAGATAAAAGTGATGAATTAAAGAGCAAACCGAATAGCCAAGAATAGGACAAGATTAGGAAGATCAAAATGAGATATAAAGTATATAAAGTGCCATCCTGGGCAAGCTAAATAGGATGAACTGAAGAGCAATATTAGAAAACCTAGAACGAAAGTACATGAGCAAGGATAGTTGTCAAGATATAGAATCCAAAAGTATAGGACTTAGAGCAGGTAATAGTTCAGGCAGTGTCAAGAACCTAAACATGGAGTTCAGAGTTACAGGATATGAATCAAACTCTGTCTATTTCCTGATCCCAAGATGGAGTAGGTAGTAATGGGATAAGTCCATTTAGACATCTAACAGTATGAGGAAAGTTAGTTGAGAAATGCAACTAGAGCAAGCAAAGGTTAATAGGATGTGCAATGGTGTCTTGAACTGTTCTATCAGGCAAATGAGTGAATTAATAAGTAGTAAGTTTAATAAAAGCAAACCTAATGGTTCAAATAGGCATGGTGAACAAAAAGGATGGTGGAAATGGCACATAAGCTTAGGTCATGAGTAGAGATGGTGAGATAGCAGTTATGGGATCTGCGATCAAAGGTTAGGTAAGTATTTTCAATATGACCAATAGGGTCACTTTATAAGGAAATATGAATGAAAATAAGTGACAGAATGACAGTAGGGGATAGAGAAATAAGAGATATGTATAAATGGTAGTCACAAGTCATTAAGAAGTACAAGGATAAGAGTTATGACAATAAGCATGATTAGAATCAATTATGAAATAATCTGTTAGTGAGAGGTGTCTTCTAGAATACAGTAAAATATAGGGATGCAACAGAGCGAGGGTAAGCATAAAAGGTAAAAATAAAGTATAAGTAAAGATAGTAAATCTTAAGATGATATGTCAAGCCAATTGGTGGTACAACAGAAGGATTGTTGCAGCTAATATCTTATAGAAAGAGATAATGAAATTTCAAGAAGAAGACTAAGACACATGAGTTAAACATTATTCTACAGACAACAGTGTGCTGATGATTGTAAAAAGAGATTTCTCTTTCTCTTCAAGTTTAGCTCTTACTTTTGGCTCTAGAAGACTACATAAGTAAGGGAAATTATGTTGAGGTAACCCAGTATTTAAGAATTTGGTAGGCACCAGTCCACACACATTCTCATTAAAGAGGAAATGACGGTAAGTGTGTACTTAATGTTAAGTATGAAAGGATGATCAGAGTAGTGACAAGAGTAAATCGAGTTAGTTACCGAGGCTTATAAACCTTCTAAATTATAAGCTAGTAGAAGTACTATCGGTGGATGAGTTTCAGTGGATGAAATTATTGCTGATGGGTAAAATTGAGGCTGAAGTTTGGAGAGCCATGGGCAATATGTGTGGTTATATTAAGGAGAATGAACACATGAAACTTCTTATCTGGAATTATGGCATAGCACACATTTCCCACAGCCATGTTAGTTCAGGTGGAACTTATAGTTTCAAGAGCTCATATCTAACTATAATGAGCAATTTCCTACAAAGGGTAGTGGGGAATGATAATGTCTTGATGGTCAAGTTGGGAAAGGAGATATAAGAAGAATTTTCTATGGTTAATTACAAGTGTTACATAATGTGAAGGATGTGCTGGTAGGAGTCAGTAGTAAGGTTAAAATTCCAGAAGTTATGGAACTAGTAATTAAGATATGACTAAGAAATAAAAAAAAGGTCAAAGTGGATGTTGGGATGGACATCCTTAAAGGGAAAGGTATAAGGGTGAGAGAGGATAAAGGTTAAAAAATAAGTACAGTAGGTTAGGAAGATATCAATAATAGTAGAAATAGAAAAAAAAAAGGAAGTAGATAAGATTCAAAAGATAGGAGAAAAACTCAATAGAGTTGGTTACAATGATGAGATTAAGAAGAAATAAATATGCTAGGGACACACCAAGGGATGTTTAAAACAAGTTAAGGTAAGATGATAGATTAAAGGAGTAGTGGAGCCTCGATCTAAGTATCAATGTGTCAGGAAGTACGTCACATAATAAGAAGCTTTAGGAAGAAGTCAAGATATTTCCATTCCAGAGGAGGAGTGGGAAATAATTAAGTTACATAAACTGGGTTGTTAAGGAATACAAACACTTTTATCATATAAGAGAAGAGACCCAATTCATTTTCCAATGTTGATAGATGGTGTAGGGTACACTTGGCACTTAGATGGAGCTCTATGTGACTAGATGCATAAGATGGATAGGAAATGGTCTAAGGATCTTAGTAATGATACAAAGTAGATTGGAAATTCAAAGTATCATGGGGATGAGAAGATGCACAGGTGTTTACCATTGAAGTCATAGGACAAGAAAAGGTTTTGAACGAGATGCTTGTGATAGGTGCTACAGAAAAGCATCTCATAGGATACTATAGGATAAGGAACATAAGTCATGTCTTTGGGAAGCAGAGATTGTTGAAATAGAGGAATGGGGACTGAAGTCACTAAGAGACACATTGGGCCTCAATGGAAGAGGGGTAAGCACCAAAGTTGATTGAAGTTATGAGATATCAAGTTAAGCATGGTGGAGGTATAGTGAGTACTTGAGATGTCAGAAAAATGGTCAATAAATAGTTACGAGGTAAGAGTTTCTCTAGTAAAGAATGATAATAGCTAGGACACTACAGCAGAGTCAGAGAGCTATAAAATGTGATCTATGGTATATGAAGAGCTGAAAAATAAAGTGTTTTAACCGTCTCTATATAGCTGAAAGAATAAATGTTCGCACCTATCCCAATAACATTCTTTTCTTTACCATCTGTTTGTTCGAAAATTCGGGGATGAATTTTTCTTAAGGGAGGAATATTGTAATAACCCGAATTTTTAAAATATAAATTTCATATTTTTATATATAATATTTTAATATTATTTTGATATTATCTAACTAATTTATAATTTTTGTAAAACTTTCGTTTATATATTTTTAATTTTACTTTTAAATATATTAAATAAATTATTTAATAGTCCAATTTTAATTGAAATGGTTGGTTTTATAAATTAATGTTAAATCAATTATCAAAATATATTATTATTTATTTCATTATTTTCAATCTTAGTTTTAAGGCTTGATTAAATTATTATTATTATTATTATTATTATTATTATTATTATTATTATTATTATTGTTGTTGTTGTTGTTGTTGTTGTTGTTGTTGTTGTTGTTGTTGTTGTTGTTGTTGTTGTTGTTATTTAAATATACACAAATTTGCATTTGGGACCCAATCGAAAAAGAATTTTGGACTCCATTGAATAAACCTGAAGAGTTCGAGGACCAACAGTGTAATTAAAAGTTAAAAAAAAGTTTCAAAACTGCATAGCACCCCCGCCCGCCCTACCTTCCCTCTCCCCGCATCACTCTCTCTCCCTCACTTTCTCCCTCTCATTCTTCCTCTGGCCAGCCAGCACCAGTGTCGATGAGGCACCGGCGAGCTCCCCTACCTGCAGATGACCCCCAGGCACCGGCCAGCGGTAGTGATGGATAGCTGGAGCGGTGGGAATGAGGAGAGAGAGAGAGAGAGAGAGAGAGAAGTGGACGCTCGATGCACCCACTTTGCCAATCGATTCCAGCCATTTCCGGTGGCCATACTATCAGCCACGGGTGGCAACGGCTTCCTCACACAACCAGCTCCCATTTTTTACTAGTAGCCCCTAGAGCTGACGCCGGAAGAGAGAGATCCAACAAGAGAGAGAGAGAAGAGAGAAAATGGGTGGCAACACATTTCTGAAAACTTTTCCAGTGATCCGACCATCAGATTGAAAATTCGAGACTACTGTTGGACTCAGGGCGATAAAATCTTCAAAAATAGAACCAGCCCCGCTCCAATCGGACACTGTTTGAAAAAGGCGATCATCTGACTGTCCAAATCGCTTAGTGAGATTTTTGGGCTTTTTCAATTTCTAAAAATTAAAAATAATTTTATGTCAATTATTAATAATTTTTTAGCTTAATTTAGGTGCAATCAGATCGATGATGGCTCACCGGCGCCTGGGACTGCGTTTTCGACCAGATCCAACTGCCTGGCAGCCCATCGCAGAATGTGGCCAATATTATAGTCGATCCTAGCATTTTCAAACACCCTGGATGCGTTCCAAGCATTGGAATCAACATAGGTAAGCCCGAACCCTAAGTGTCCTTAATTACCTAGTATCGGGTTTAGAAAAAAAAAATTCATAAAATATTCATTGGTGATTAAAAAATTATAATTCTTTTTGCAATAGTCTTATAACCTTGTTAAGGACAACAGGGTAAAATTTTAGAATTTTTAGAGCTCATTTGAGTGATTTTTGCAAAATGTTAGTTTTAAGGGCTAAAACATAATTTTCAATTTTTGTGATTATTGCCTGGTTTGGAGGGCTCAGGAGAGGTCATATTATGTTGATAAGATATGGATTGAGATGTGTGATTTTAGAAGTGTTATTTGAACCATTTTATAGGATGAGTAGGTACTAGATATAGAGAAAATTCTGCTAGATTTTCGACATAAATTATGTCATCTTTTGCCTCTTTAAAGTTTTGTTTTGAATTAATACTGATAAAATTTATAATGCAAATGTTTAGATGATCAGGGTCAACCATCCTTCTTCATCCAGCCACCATAGTAATCTTTCGGTGATCAGTGGGTAGATATTGATTTTATTTGTAATTTCAATATTATTATATTCAAGGCATGCTCTTGTATTGCATATAAATATATGTATATGGCTAAATATTAGGCATGCCTTGTATTGCATTTTAAATTGATGAAATTGTTGTGGGTGTCATCTCAGGGTAATTTAGAGTTGTGTGTGTGTGTCGGCATACGTGTGGTATGGTGTAATGGATATGATTAGGATGAGCAAATCGGCTTGAGCAAGTCTCGCTTGGGGCCTGGACCTTTTTGTGAAAGTCAGGGTGAGTACAGCTTTGAGTTGATCTCGCTGACCTCCACATTTAGATTATTAAGTGAAAGTCCAACTCGAGTTGATCTCGCTGACAGGCATTGGATTAAGAGAACTGTATAGGGGATTAGCTTCCATATATATATATATATATATATGTAACACTCTTAATTTTTAAATAATTATTTTTATATGAAAATATTAATAGTTTATTGTATTAAAATTTTAGAAATTTATTTGAGATTTTCTAGATTTTAAAAATCAGGTTCGATTCTCTTAAACTAATAAATTTCATTGATTTATAAAAAATTAAGTTAAAGACCATGTGGCAAAAATAAAAATATATTTGGACTCCCAAATTTTTTTCCAGTTTTTTAGAAATTTTTCAGAATTTTTGAGCCTCGTTTTTTGTTCCAGGACAGAGTAAAAATTTAAATTCGAATATCTTAAATTGGACCGACTGAATTGAATTGGACCGGATCGGGCCAGTAAAATCGAACCGTTCCCTTTCCTTTTTCTTTCCCCCTCCCTTTCCCCGCGCGACACCTCTTCTTCTCCCCTTCGATTCTCTCTCCTCCCCTTGTTGGCCGACCGCCACCCCTCCCTTCCCTATTCGTCGGTGCACCACCAACAGCCTTCTTCGCCGCCAGCCGATGCCCCAGCTGGCCGAAAAACTGGCCCAAATCTCTTCCCTGGCGCAACGCGACTCTTAAGCTTCTCGGTCAAAATCCAATCGATTAGGCCACCAATTGGATTTAGTCTTATCTCAAAACTCATCTACACCTCGAGAGCTTTCCATAGACACTAAGAACCTAAATTTTCATTGAGCGGATTGTCCAATTTTTGCTCGAAAAATTTTAGCTCATTTCGATTTTTGGGCTAAATTTCTCCCAAACCAGGAACCCCACGAAAATTCAAAGAGTACCAGCGTGCTCCACTTGACGAGAACTTTGCAACCATATAAATTTCAAAATTTTCCAACACTAAAATTTCGGTGGGTCCCTCAAACTTTACAGTATTTTTCTGAGCTCCAAATGAGCTTATTTAATTTTCTAACAATTTATTCTAACCCCTGGCATTATGAGCTTCACATAGGTACTTTTGTTTCGCGGAAATTCAATTGTTGTTCAAGTCTGCATTTTCGAGCTGGAAAAACAGGTTGCTAAAACAACTTTCAATTCTGGTCGAAGTTATAGTCTATTCCATCATTTTCAGATGCCCCGGACGTGTTCCAAGCATCAGAATGGGCATAGGTAAATCCTAACCCTAAGTTTCTTCAATTATCTAATGCTAAATTTATAATAAAAAATCTATAAAATATTTGTGGGTGGCTAGAAAATTATAAACCCTTTTGTATTAGCTTCATAATATTGTTAAGGACTGCGGGGCAGAATTTTAGAAATTTTAAAGCTTGTTTGAATGATTTATAATAAAATGATAGTTATAGGGACTAAAATATAAGTTTTCAAAATTATAATATAGAACTCTGCATGTGTTGGCACTAATAATAATCTTATCAAGTACTATGTAAATTTAAGTTTTGGTGTTTTAATAAATGCAAAATTTTTATGATATTTAAAATATTTACAAATGGTGGTATCAGGGTTGAGCTGGGCTCCCCTGACTTTAATTATTTATGGTTATCGAGTTGGATTGATTCAAATAAAAATATACTATTTTATTTTATTTTATTTATATGTTGGGCCTCAGTTTTTGGCCCTGGTTATAGATTTGGGAACAGTAAGGTTTACTATGGGCCTCAAGGGCTTTATGCTGACTTAGGTCCTAGTGTCGGTCCGGCCCGTGGGATCGAGTCATGACATGATATATGAGTGTGTGAGTACTCCAAATTATTCTTTGTGTGAGTGTAGTTTGAATTTGGCTGAATATGATAATCTATGTTGCATTTCATCTTTATGGATGCATTAGCTTTACATAGTTATAGAAATTGTATTTAAAATCAATATCTTACTCTATGAGTTGAATGCTCACTCTTTTTCACTATATTTTTCTAGGCTATAAGAGGAGTTCTTTTTCAGAATAACCTGCTTCATTCCTCACACGTTTATTAGTAGTTATTTATTTGTATTATTATTTTTCAAAATTATAATAAAGAACTCCGTATGTGGTAGCAGTAGTAATAATTTTATCAGGTACTATATAAATTTAAGTTTTGGTGTTTTAATAAATGCAAATTTTTATGATATTTAAAATGTTTACAAATGGTGGTAACAGGATTGAGATGGGCTCTCCTGACTTTAGTTTTTTATGGTTATCGGATTGGTTGACCCGAATAAAAATGTAATATTCTATTTTACTTTATTCACATGTTGGGCCTCAATTTTTTGCCCTGGTTATGAATTTGAGAATAATAAGGCTTACTATAGGCCTCGAGGGTTTTATGCTGGCCTAGGTCCTAGTACCGATCTAGCCCGTGGGATCGGGTCGTGACATTTGCATAACCTGGGGACCCACACAACTCTACTTTATTTATTTTGGACCTTAAATAAAATAATTAAACCTACCAATTAAAACTATAACTCTTGGTCCCGTATAACTCAGCCTAAAGAGCCCAAACACACTCAATATGCAACCCTTAATGTAATCTGGCCAAATTGCTCTCTTTTTTCATGTATCACCTCAAAATATGTCCAATAAGATTCCTTTAAGCCCATAAGGTCATATTCAAATTCTAAATAGTGGATCACATACAGGCTCCATTAAGGCTGTCCAAAGAAGCTAACAATGAGTTGATGTCTGCATTTATTCGTTTTTCACCATTAGCCTCCAAATACCGTGAATAAGACACCTCTAAGCCCATTTTGTTGTTGGATAAGTTCTCATCAAAATAGCACCCCCTTATGCATTAAATGATTTGTGTTTTGCTTCTTTTTATACTCAATTCATCTCTTTATACTTCATAAGTTATTCCATGCTCTTGTAAGCACTTAATAACATAAAAGTAAGCATTAACAAGCTAGTTAAGCAAGAAACAAACTCAAAAGACTAAATATTCAATGATAAAGATATGACTTTTTAAGCAACTATCAGTCATTTTCTTTTGACTCATTTACCTTTGAGAAAAAAATTTTCTACTCTAGCTTTTAACACAACGCCCCTACAAATTTCAATGTAATATTTAAAACTTTTGGCAAATTAATAATCAATGTTAGTGTTTCCTATCTCTTTATGTATGCATTCTCTCTTTAATTCAATTTAAGAAAAAATTTTATTTTGCTCTAATCTATCATGAACTTAAAATATAGACATATGAGTGTTACTTATTTTATGTGTGGATCCCACCATACATATTTCTTAAATCCACGAAAGACCAGATATAAGAAGAAATTTTCCTTAGTTTAATTAGTGTGATATTCTAATGAATTTGTCAATTTGATGGTAATATTTTAAATTAATAAATTTATATATATTTAGAAGCTAATGAGTATATAATTTTGCTAGAAATTGTATCTAATTTGTATTTTTTTAATATCAAAGTTTAATTTAAAATAATTTATGTTGAAAAATGTACTAATTAATCCCTAAGTTTTACCATTAATCACTATTTGATCCATATTTTTTAAAATTGACTAATTTAACCCTTCTTTTTTACTTCTGACAATATTACAAGTCTTAGTCTTATTGATTTTAGGGGTCCAAAGAGAAAAATTTTTAAATGACCAAATAACCCTCCCCTACTATTTTTTCCTCTCTCGTACTATTGTTTCTCTTTCTCTCTCTCAAATCATAATCCCTAGTCTCTGCAAACCCGCCTTGTCCCTTCACCATCAGCTCCCTGGGTTTCAACTTGACTCAAATCTGACCACACTAAATCCACCTACAGACGCCTAGTTAATTCCCTCAACTCTCACTCATCTCCACACCACACCAAATCCACCCGCAGATGCCTCTCCCTCATCACCATCAACATTTCCCTCATCCCTTCATCTCTTTCCCCAAATCTAGACCATGAATTCCCCTCCCCACACTCAAATTCAGTTTTTCCCTCAAAGCAACTAACAGACTCACAAATGTTGCGATATTGGCTCAACGTCCATCCTCAAAAACAAAGTTACAGCCTCATCAAACAACCCGCCCTCACATACCCAGATATGATATTGTTCCAAGAGACCACATCTCTTACGAGCATCTCATCTAATACCCTGCCTGCACCACAATCACAACAAGCATTATAAAAACAAAGAAGCGAGTTTTGCATGCAGATATTAATTACAAGATCTTAACAACAACCTTGTGAATCTACCTTCCCTCTCCATTCCCCATAAACTTGTAGCACAATTTCAAAACAGCAAGGAAAGTGTACATATTGGGCAAAAACCCACAACGCTTCACCGTCGAAATCGACAGTGATATTAAAAGGGAAATGATCTTCATACAAGTGACACAGTGGTCAATAAGCTGGATGGAAAATTTGTTTAGCATGCAGAAAGGACTTCTCTTGAAATTGTCCTCTTTGAGGAGCACTTCCACAGCCAAGCCTTACTCTTTCCTCTCCCTTAGTTTCTCTCTTCAGTTTGGGAAGGATTTCCGAAAAAATATTTTTCTCAATTTTTTGCTATAATTGTTGATTGAAAGAAATTTGTTGCTATTAATTGTTGAAAGAAATTTGTTGTTGGAAAATTTGTTCCTGTAATTGAGGAGAGGCTGAAAATTTTTCATTAATTTGTTGTTGTAATGCTGGTTTTATTGGGTAATTGCTAAAATTACTGGAACTTGTTATTAATTTATCCAAATTATATAATTTCATTCTTATTAGAATTTGTTCTTGAATTCATTTTATAAAACAGAGAGTGATAGAGAGGAAAGAGGGAGGGAGCTGTGAAAGAGATAAGAATTTTGAGCTTCATCTCTAATTTGGATTAATTATTTTAACAATTAATTTTATAAAACAGAGAGTGATAGAGAGGAAATAGGGAGGGAGCTGTGAAAGAGATAAGAATTTTGAGCTTCATCTCTAATTTGGATTAATTATTTTAACAATTAATTTTAGCGAGATAAAAAATATATTTATTTTTTCACTTAGACTAATAGAATGATCTTTAATTTTAATAAAAGTAAAATTTAGGTATTAAATCATTTAATTTTGAAATATAAAAACCATTTTGTGATTTATGATAAAACTTAGTAAAATTTTCATTAATATTTGAAATTGAAAAGTTAGCTAACAACAAATTTATCACTATAAAAATTAGAAAATTATGTTAATTTTTAGATTATAGTCTCTATTCACAATTTAAAAATTATATTTTATATTACATGATGAGTATTTCTTAGATATTGACAATGATTATTATGCAACAATTTCAGAAAATAAAGAATAAAAGAAAGATTGCAAATGTAATTATAATAATTTAATTTTCTTTTGTGAGAATAATTTTATTTATTTATAAATATTTTTATTTTATTTATATATGTTGATTTTAACATATATTTTTAATTGGCTCTCTTAACTAAAATTTTCTTTCATCAGTGAGTGGAAGAGTTTTGTTCCTTAAACCAAAGAACTCAATCACATGATATTTTTCTGAAATTTTTTTGAAAAACATTTTATTTTTTTCTAACATAGGTAAATTTTACATGACATCTCTAAATTTAAAGGATTCTTTTCAATTTAAAAGTATTTAACAGCATATTATTTAAATTTTAATTTTTAATAAAAATTCACTAAACTTTAATTTAATATACTTAAAAATTTCTTTTATCTTCTATTCAAGATTTTCCAGTTTATATTATTAAGGTAATTTTTTTGAAAAAAAACTGTGCTCTTATAAACTCTTAATTTCATGGAAACCTATCATATATATTTCAAGGTAGTCTGAAATTTGAAATACTAATAGCATTTATCGATATATATATATGTGTTGAGTATGATTAATTCTTTATGAAGGACGAGGACCTGAGTCCACCCATTACCGGCGAAGACCAGGCCCATGGACTTAAATATCAAAGCCTTTTGATGGAGGCCATTTTGTTGCTGCTGGACGTTGGAAAGTCATTCCCAAGATTTTTGAACACAGTTGAGCATTGAACTGCCTGAGGGAGAACATGGAAGGTTCAGGGGTGTTTAGTTTATCTGTTAGTTGCAGTTGATAGTTGATAGATATTCAAACAGATAAATTATAATATTTGGTAAGCTTAAAAAAATAGAGCTGATAGCTGATGGGTAACTGATATGATACCTATCAGCTGCAGTTTGTATTAGCTCTATTTTTAGAGCTATTTCTCATCAGCTGATAGCTGATTTGGTTTTATTTTTTATTTTGATCATATTATCATTTTTTATTTAACTTGAAAATTAATATTATTAATATTTTTATTTTTTTTATTTATAATTTTAATATTTAAATTAACGTATTTCAATTTTGTTAAAATATTTTTTATTAATAATATAAAATATAAAATATTTATTTATATCTAAAAATTTAAAATTAATTATAAATTTTTCTAATAATAATAATTATTTTATTATTTTATCTATATTTTTAAAATTATTTAATTATCTTAAAAAATAATTATTTTCTTATTTCAATAATAAAATAAATGATATAATATAATATATTAATAATTTTATATTTATTTAAATAATTAAATAAATTATATGATATATACCCTTATTAGTCATTTCACGTATCAACAGTAACAGCTAAATATAATTTTACCAAACACTTAACAACAGCAACAGCTAAATATAATTTTACCAAACACTTAACATAAAATAATTATCAGCTTATAGTAACAGTTATAAGTTATCAGCTATCAGCTAACAGTAACAGTTATCAACTAACAGCTATCAGTTATACTCAACAATTAAACTAAACAGACCCTTAATATTCAACTAGAGCCAATTAGGGCTTAACTAATATATTATTAAATAATAATAATAATAATAATAATAATAATGATTTATAATTAGTATTTTCACATATTTTATGAATAATTATTAAAATAAATTTAGTTAAATTTTAATATATGCATATTTAATTATTTATAGTAAAGAAATATTTGAAATTAAATATTTTGATGGAGGGTTGTCCTACTCTCTGTCCAAGTATGGCCTTTTGGTTCCTTGTCTTGCGTAGCCTGCGGGATAGCGCATCTATGGCTGTGAGGACCGGCATCTTAGAGGTCTTTAAGCAAGCACGTCCAATGGCCTCCTGACACTGGAATACGTAGTTGTTGATTGGGCATTACTGGTTGACTCTCACCACAAGCCACTAAGAACTTGTTTGCTGAGGCCCTTGATTTATTACAGGAAGTTGTATTTTTATGGTTTTGAGCTTTGTGTTTTGCCCTGACTCGAAAGCCTCAACGGCTTCTTCATAATAGTGGCTAGATGCAGGAGGCAAGCGGCGCTAGCCATTAGTTGAGTTCCTTCCAGTTCTGTTGTTAGCTCTAGGTAGGAGAGAGCAGTTTTCGGATTAAACTGATTAACCAAACTGAAATTAATGGTTTGATTCAGTTAATCAATTTAACTAGTCCAATTCAGTTAATACTTTTAAAAAATTTCAATTATTGATTATTTCGATTCGATTATCGATTATAACTAAAGAAACCAATAAAATTAAAATCAACACAAGCCTTTATAATTTTAAGAGAATTTAGAGATCTAAGGCCAACCCTTTCACACAACCCAGCCCATAATTGATTCCCTAACCTAAAACTAAAACTAAAATCCTCCCTTCTGCCTACTGCCGCCGCTCAACTTGTCTCCCTCCTAAAACTAAAATCCCCAGCTTCCTCTTTGTCTCTCTTCTTCCTTGCTTATGTGTGTGGTGTGCATCTTCTTCAATCTTCATTAGAGGTGAGCATTCGTCTCTCAAAATAATTTTATTCTTCATAGGGATCGAATAACTTTGAGTGCTATGTAGAATGCACGGTAAGATGCCATAATCTATACTTTGAATTGTTTGTTGAAATTTTTCTTAATGGAAAGAGGTGTTTTTTTTTATATACATACATGTATATATACACACTTCCCTTTTGCAGCATGACCTTTTTCAACTGCAGTAGATGTGGGATGCTATGAAATCATGAAGTGTCTGCCTGATACATAGCAACAGCTTCATAAAACATCATGCTTTGTTAGGTTAACGCATTTTAAAATTTACAACTCTGGATAACTGTAGATGCATAGCAATAAATTGAGAGTTTCTTTTGAAATGTGATTTCAGATATTGTTTTTACCTTTCATTTTTTTTACTGGGTAGACACTGTTTCTAATGTGAAAACTTCCTTTACTTTGTCCACTGTCGAGTATCCCAAGAACAGAAATTTGGAACT
This sequence comes from Hevea brasiliensis, assembly GCF_030052815.1. Taxonomy (NCBI): domain Eukaryota; kingdom Viridiplantae; phylum Streptophyta; class Magnoliopsida; order Malpighiales; family Euphorbiaceae; genus Hevea; species Hevea brasiliensis. Next base: position 14,110,718 of record NC_079497.1, on the reverse strand, counting down.
ACTTCTTTGTTTGTACTAATTTGTTGCCTCCTTCCTAAATAGTTGCCTTGTCTGTCTTGTTGGCATAAGTAGCACATTTGTGGTCCACTGCCATAGTAATTTACCATAATTTGATAGTGCAAGCTATGGACAAGACTTCCTTCTTTAGCTTTCAAACGTGTTCCCTACCAATGAGCTGCCTACTGGTCCAAGTTATCTAATGCCGGTAGGCTGTGGATTACATATTTGACTCTCTAATGCAATGATAGTTAAGGTTGACACTGATGATGAGTATGAATTTGCACGCGACATGCAAGTAATTCAAAATATCAATTTTCTTTACTAATTAGATCAGTCTTTAATGCATCTTAGTTTTGTTAATTAGACATGTTAAATTTAGTCAAGTAAAATTTTTTGTTTTTCACTCGTATAAACAATTTCAAACAAAGTTTTCATCTATCAAGTAAATCCTTTTCTTATTAAAGTTATTCAGAAGCTACTGTCTAGTGTGTATATCTTTTACAGTAAAGTTTCTTTGCAACATGTGATGTGATGCCATAGGAATATTCGAAAACCTTAATTTCATGAAAGTCAAATTTTGATACATAGAACTTTATGTGCCGCAGGTTAGAGGTTTGCCAAAGCTGTTTTTCATCAGTCCAGATCCTAAAAACTTTGTTCATCCATTGAAGACCTTGATATATCATATATGTAAGCTTTCTTGAGAGATTTCCCTTTTTCGATTTGAGATTCTTAGTTTCTCAATTAAGAATTTGTAATTATATATATATATATTTGCTAACACGAAACATGGTCAAGCATAAGAAGATTTATCTTCAGAATAAATCAAATGTGAACAAGAAAAGAGCAAGAGTGTTGTTGAAACATTCCTTTTGATTTCATTTGACTAGTGTAATATATTAGTTATTATGGTTGAACAATTTTAGAAAGTTGTCTAACTACTAATTGTGTCTTGCTTATTATGGCTGAATGTTATAATTTACTGATTATTCCTCAAGTTGGTCACTTTCTTGCATTTAATGCTTTTGACAGAAGCAATGGCTATAAAAAGTTGCTTATTTTGGGCAAAAGCTGGCCATGAATCAAATTTTGATCTTCATGAAAACCTAAATTCTTAATACTTATTAAAAGAAATTATAAATCAATCATTGATATATATGAAAATTTATTAATAAATTACATATACTAATAATTTATATTATTAATGTGAATTGAAATTGCTCTTTCTATGGTAGCTTGTGCTCCACAATTGTAACACCCCTGATTTTTTATATATTATTATTGGGCTTCGTGTAGGTATCCTCAATTCGCGGAAATTCGACAGTTGTCCGGACCTGTGAATTTCCGGCCGCATGAACTACTCTAGGAAAAGTCTCCGAATTGGATCGAGATTTTGGCTACCCCACCATTGTTAGGCATCCCGAGCACGTTCCCAAAGTCGGAATTGGCAAAGGTAAACCCGAACCTTGCTTTTTCGTAATTTTCTAGTGCTTAAATAGGATTAAAAATCCATAAAATATTCGTGGTAGCTTAGAAAATTACGATTCTTTTTGCAATAGCTTAGTAATATTTCTAAGGACCGCGGGGCAGAGTTTTATAATTTTTAGAGCTTATTTGTGCAGTTTTTGCAAAAATGATCAATTATAAGGACTAAATTGAAATTTTACATATTGTGATGAATGATTGATTTGATGGGCCCAGGAGGGGCTGTGTGATGTGATTGAGTTATGGATATATGGATTGTGGATATAGAAGTGTGTTTTGAGCCCTTTTGCAGGTTGGGTAGGTCCTAGGTATAGGGGAGATTCTGCCGGATTTTCGGCACGACTTAGGACGTATTGGGTCTTTTCTTGATTTGTATTGAGTCATTTGTATTAAATAATTGTAATATAATTGTCGTGAGCCGATGACCTTCTTCCTCCGCCCACCGCCACGTGATTGCCGTCAAGTGCGTGAGTAAAATATTAATTTTAATTGTAATTTCGATATTATTATATGTCGATGCCCATGCATCACTTATATGCATATAATTATGTAGTTAAACTCTAGGCACGATTTATGTTGCATTGATAATGTTAAAGTGCCATGAATGTTGTTGCGGTAATTTGGAGCAGCAGCGTGCGCGTTGGCGTGCGTGTGATGTGGTGTGGACTATGGATAGGACGGGTAGTCACGGCTTGAGTTCTTCGCTGGGACCCGATCCTTCGAGGGGTAGTCACGGCTTGAGTTCTTCGCTGGGACCCTCGATTTGGTTATTAAGTGGAAGTCCGAGCTGAGTTCTTCGCTGGCACCAGGTTGGATTTAAGAGAGCTGTATAGGGGATCAGCTCCCATATATTATGATTGATGTTACAGGGTGCGTGAGTGCTCCAAAATTACCTTTTTGATGTTATGATGTGAAAATGATGTTGATGTTGCATTTCACTCTACAGGGTGCATTAGTTCTAGATAGTTATAGAGATTATGGTTAAAATTGATATTTTACTCTCTGAGTCGAACGCTCACTCCTGTTCAAAAATTTTTACAGGCCACAGGAGGATATTTTGTTCTGGGTTAACCTGCTTTTCTACCTCGCAGGTTGTTTATCAATATTGTGTAATTTTAATTACTCCTAGAATTTCCGCATGTGTTAGCAGTAATTATTTGAATTTGATCTGTAATATTATTATCATGTTGGACCTGTAAACTTAATATTTTAAGTCTGTTTTGATGGATTGGATGAGGGAGCTGAGCTCCCATTTATTATTATGTTGATGAGTATGTGGAGGGTGAGCTGAGCTCCCCAATGGATTGTTTATTGTGTTTACAGGTCGGGTGAGTCGAAAACTCCCCGTTGGAAAGTCCATTTTATGGCCGGACTCTGTCCGTTTGTTTTCTTGAAATTGGGCCCAAATGGGCCTTAGAGTTGGGTTAATGAATAGTTAAGGCTTACTACGGGCCTCGGGGGCTTTAGGCTGGCCTGTGTCCTAGTCTTGGGTCCGCCCATAGGTTGGGTCGTGACAAATGTGGTATCAGAGCTTAGGCTCCAGATTCATAGGGAAAAAATTATCTAAGTGTTGGGAAGAGTCTACTAGGAGTCACATGCGGAGTATAAGAGGATATTTTCTTTCTTTTCAAGTTTAGCTTGTGCTTTTGGTTCTAGAAGGTTATATAAGGAACAGAAATTGAGTCAAGGAGACCTAGTTATTGAGAGTTTAGTAGGCACAAATTCATACATAATTTCCTGATATGAGAATGACAGTAAGTGCATACCTAGTATTAAGTATGAAAGGACGAACAGAGTAATGACAGGAGTTAAATTGAGTTAGCTACTAAGGCTTGCAACTGTTTTAAACTATGAGCTGGAGGAAGTACTATTTATGGTTGAGATTCAATAGATGAAATTGTTGCTGATGGGTAATTTGAGGTTGAAGTTTAGAAAGCTATGGGCAGTATATATGATTATATTAAGGAGAATGAACACGTGAAGTATCTTGTTTGGAATTAAGGCATGACACATATTTCCTACAGCCGTGTTAGTTCAGATGGAACTTATAGTTTATGGGGCTCATATTCATCCAGGATAAGCAATTTCCTACTAAGGCTGATAGGGAATGATAATGTTCTGATAGTTAAGTTGGAAAAAAGGGGATACAAGAAAAAAAAAAAATTTTCTATGGGTAATTATAAGTGTTACATAAGGTGAAGAATGTGCTGGTAGGAGTAAATCATAGGGTTAGAATTCTTGAAGTAATGAAACTAGTATTCAAGATAAGACTAAGAAATAAAAAGAAAGTTAAAGTTGATGATGGGATAGACATCTTTGAAGGAAAAGGTGTAAGGATGAGATAGGACTAAAATTAAGGAATAAGTACAGCAGGTTGAAATGATACCAACAATACCAAAAATAGGAAAAGGGAAGTGGATAAGATGCAAAGGACAGGAAGAGAGCTCGATAGAGTCAGTTATAATGATGAGGATAAGGAGTGTCTAACCACCGCCTCGTGTTAACACTACCTATGAGCGGTGAAGGATACAGTGTCTTGTGATGCCTCGAGTTGGCCTAGGTTGTGATTTGATTCGGAAAGGAAAAGTAGTCCCTTAAGCTTCAAGGCATCTGAAGAGGCCAGAGCAGAACTAACCCACCCATGATTAGGAAATGGCGTGTAGTCTTTGCACTAAAAATGCGGAGACACTACTGTATGGTGAAGTGTGCGAGATATACACCGACCATAAGAGTTTGAAGTACATCTTCCAACAGAGGGATTTAAGACTATGATTGCCCCATCCAGTACCACCCTGGGAAGGCCAATGTAGTAGCAGATGCTTTAAGCAGAAAATCTTCTGGCAGTTTGGCGCACATTTCAGCAGAGAAGAGACTGTTGATTCAGGAGGTACATGAGTTGATGGATCATGGTTTAATTCTAGATCTTTCAGATGAGGGGGTATTGTTGGCTCACTTTTCAGTGAGGCCAGACTTGAGGGACAGAGTTAGAGTTTCCCAGCACAGAGACCAACAATTGATGAAGATTATAGAAAGAGTACAGCAAGGTGAAGGTGGTGAGTTCGGATTTGCCAATGATGGCGCCCTAGTGCAAGGTTCTAGGATATGTGTGTCCGATGTGGACAACCTCAGGAATGAAATCATGCGAGAGGCACACTACACACTGTACAGTGTCCACCCAGGTTCCACCAAGATGTACCATGATGTGAAAGATAGCTATTGGTGGAATGGCATGAAGAGAGACATAGCAGACTTTGTGTCCAAGTGCTTGACTTGTCAGAAGGTGAAGTTTGAACACTAGAGACCGTCAGGGAAGCTGCAAGAGCTCCCTATCCCAGAATGGAAGTGGGAAATGATCACTATAGATTTTGTGACTGGGTTGCCTCGTACCACGCGAGGATATGATTCGATATGGGTAATTGTAGACCGCTTGACCAAATCAGCTCACTTCTTACCTGTAAAGACTACATACTCTGTGGCACAGTATGCCCGGCTCTACATTCGAGAAATAGTCAGATTGCATGGAGTTCCGGCTTCCATAATATCGGCGAGGGCTGATTCACTTCTCGGTTTTGGAGAAAGTTTCAGGAGGCACTTGGCACACAATTGAACTTAAGATCTGACTTTCCACCCTCGATGCAGACGGACATTGAAAGGACAATCCAAACATCGGAAGACATGCTTCGCATGAGTGTTTTGGATTTTGGAGGTCAATGGGATGATCACTAGCTTTGGTGGAGTTTGCCTACAACAACGATTATCACTCCAAAGATAGGAATGGCACCCTATGAGGCACTATATGGAAGAAAGTGTAGGTCTCCTCGTGTTGGACAGAAATGGGGAAGCGAAGGTGCATGATGTAAACCTAGTGCAAGACACTTGAGAGATAGTTCCTTTAATCGTGGGAACGATCAAAACTTTTCAAGAGGCAGAAGAGTTATGCAGACCCCAAACGGAGGGATGTGGAGTTTGCAGTGGGCGACTATGTATTCCTGAAGGTTTCTCCAATGAAGGGAGTCATGAGATTTGGAAAGAAGGGCAAGTTGGCACCTCGGTATATTGGACCTTTTGAGGTTACTGATAGAGTTGGAGCAGTTGCCTACCGGTTGGAGCTACCACCCAACCTTTCTCACGTTCATACCGTGTTTCACATCTCCATGCTCAGGAAATAAATTCTCGATCATTATCATGTACTACAACCAGATGTAATAGAGCTAAAAGAGAACTTGACATTTGAGGAGCAACCTGTAGCCATAGTGGACTACCAAGCGAGACAGCTAAGATCAAAACAGATCCCTATGGTTAAGGTTTTGTGGAGGAGCCAGTCAGTGGAAGAGTGCACCTGGGAGTCAGAACGGGACATGCGTAGCAAGTACCCTTATCTGTTCAATGTGTAATCATGTACTTTATTCTGCCTTGTGTAAAATTCGAGGACGAATTTTCTGTAAGGGGGGAAGAATGTAACACCCCTGATTTTTTATATATTATTATTGGGCTTCGTGTAGGTATCCTCAATTCGCGGAAATTCGACAGTTGTCCGGACCTGTGAATTTCCGGCATGCATCACCACTCGGAAAAGTCTCCGAATTGGATCGAGATTTTGGCTACCCCACCATTGTTAGGCATCCCGAGCACGTTCCCAAAGTCGGAATTGGCAAAGGTAAACCCGAACCTTGCTTTTTCGTAATTTTCTAGTGCTTAAATAGGATTAAAAATCCATAAAATATTCGTGGTAGCTTAGAAAATTACGATTCTTTTTGCAATAGCTTAGTAATATTTCTAAGGACTGCAGGGGCAGAGTTTTATAATTTTTAGAGCTTATTTGAGCGCTTTTGCAAAAATGATCAATTATAAGGACTAAATTGAAATTTTACATATTGTGATGAATGATTGATTTGATGGGCGGGAGGGCTGTGTGATGTTATTGAGTTATGGATATAGTGATTGTCAATAGAGAAGTGTGTTTTGAGCCCTATTGCAGGTTGGGTAGGTCATAGGTATAGGGAGATTCTCAGGATTTTCGTACGACTTAGGACGTATTGGGTCTTTTCTTGATTTGTATTGAGTCATTTGTATTAAATAATTGTAATATAATTGTCAGGTGAGCCGGGACAGCCTTCTTCCTCCGCCCAGCCGCCACAGTGATTGCCGTCAAGTCTGTGAGTAAAATATTAATTTTAATTGTAATTTCGATATTATTATATGTCAGCATGCCCATGCATCACTTATATGCATATAATTATGTAGTTAAACTCTAGGCACGATTTATGTTGCATTGATAACTGTTAAAGTGCCATGAATGTTATTGCGGTAATTTGGAGCAGTGTGCGTGCGTTGGCGTGCGTGTGATGTGGTGTGGACTATGGATAGGACGGGTAGTCACGGCTTGAGTTCTTCGCTGGGACCCTCGATTTGGTTATTAAGTGGAAGTCCGAGCTGAGTTCTTCGCTGGCACCAGGTTGGATTTAAGAGAGCTGTATAGGGGATCAGCTCCCATATATTATGATTGATGTTACAGGGTGCGTGAGTGCTCCAAAATTACCTTTTTGATGTTATGATGTGAAAATGATGTTGATGTTGCATTTCACTCTACAGGGTGCATTAGTTCTAGATAGTTATAGAGATTATGGTTAAAATTGATATTTTACTCTCTGAGTCGAACGCTCACTCCTGTTCAAAAATTTTTACAGGCCACAGGAGGATATTTTGTTGCAGGTTAACTCGCTTTTCTACCTCGCAGGTTGTTTATCAATATTGTGTAATTTTAATTACTCCTAGAATTTCCGCATGTGTTAGCAGTAATTATTTGAATTTGGTCTGTAATATTATTATCATGTTGGACCTGTAAACTTAATATTTTAAGTCTGTTTTGATGGATTGGATGAGGGAGCTGAGCTCCCATTTATTATTATGTTGATGAGTATGTGGAGGGTGAGCTGAGCTCCCCAATGGATTGTTTATTGTGTTTACAGGTCGGGTGAGTCGAAAACTCCCCGTTGGAAAGTCCATTTTATGGCCGGACTCTGTCCGTTTGTTTTCTTGAAATTGGGCCCAAATGGGCCTTAGAGTTGGGTTAATGAATAGTTAAGGCTTACTACGGGCCTCGGGGGCTTTAGGCTGGCCCAGGTCCTAGTGCCGGTCCGGCCCATAGGTTGGGTCGTGACAACAATAATATTGATTAGAGTTCTAATGTTAATTATATTTGTACTCTTGTAGCAGTTGAACATGGATTCTAGTTCTAGCGGGCAAAATGATCCAATAAATACAACTGATTCCAATCAAAGTGAATAAGAAACTGCAACAAGTTCAAAATCAAAAGTGAAAAGAAAGGCAATCAGGCCAAGGTCTACAGTTTGGGATCACTTCACCAAGTTTAAAACTGATGATGGCGACACCAAAGGCAAGTGTAATTATTGTAATAAAGAATTTTATTGTGATCCCAAGAGAAATGGAACCACTGCACTTAGGAATCATATGAATATTTGCAAAAAGCATCCACATGCCATTGAGACTAGGCAAGTGCTATTGGATTTGCAACCAAATTCAAACAATGTAGAGGGTGAAGTAGGCACACTTACTACTTGAAAATATTATGAAAATGCAATTAGGGATGCTCTTGTTTCCATGCTTATCATTGATGAGTTGACATTTAAATTTGTAGAAGGTGAGAGATTTCAAAAATTTATGAGAGTTATATGTCCTAAGTTTAAAATTCCCTCTCGTTGGACTATTTCACGAGATTGTTATTCAGTGTATGTTGAGGAGAGGTCAAAATTGAAGTCTTATTTGAAAAGAAATTGTCAAAGAGTGAGTCTTACTACGGATACATAGACATCATTACAAAAAATTAATTATATGTGTATCACTGCTCATTTCATTGATAATGATTGGAAGTTACATGAGAAAATCATTAATTTTTGTCCTATTACAAGTCATCAAGGTGATGCAAATTGTAGAGCTATTGAAACTTATTTGCTAGAGTGGGGGCAAGATAAGATATTTACCATTACAATTGACAATGCTAGTTCAAATGATATAGCCATTTCTTATTTCAAAAAAAAGCTTGCAAATTGGGGTGTTACTGTTTCTAATTCTGATTACCTTCATATGAGGTGTATGGCACACATAGTTAATTTGGTTGTCATGGATGGCTTAAAAGATGTTGGTGCGTCAGTGTTGAAAGTAAGAAATGCAGTGAGATATATTAGGAGTTCTCCAGCTAGGTTGAAAAAGTTTAAGGAGTGTGTTGAATATGAAAAAATTGATGGTTGTGTTTAGATATGTCAACTAGGTGGAATTCAACTTACTTGATATTGAATACAACTCAAAAATATAAAAGGGCATTCGAGAGGTATGAGTCACAAGAACTTATGTTTAGGCTTGAATTGGGAGAGAATGGGGTGCTTGATTTTCGTGATTGGTCTGAGTGTAGGAAAATGGCTGACATGTTATCTCATTTTTATGAGCTTACTTTACGTATTTCTGGTTCTCGGTATGTCACATCTAACATGTTTTTTGTCACACCCTACTCCTCGTAAGATGTAACATGTTCCCGTAGTACACCTAATGAATTACCGTACTTCACCTACCGGTAACCCATTAAATATACTACAAGGGATTTTAAAACAATTTTCGTTCATTTTGGAATTGGTGGGTAAAAATTTTTTTCAGATATTAAAAACCTTTATTTAAAGTCCAAACATAAATCAAATTTTTGGATATTTAAAATCTCCGCAATTTTTACAAAAATTTCGGCAGAGTGCCGTCTGTATTTTGAGAAAACAGTTCTTCAAAACCTGAAAATAAAAACACTCCCAATATTTTTCTCAATCACAACTTCATTTACAACCACCAAACTTCAAATCAACAACAATGGCAACACTTCAACTCAAAATCCAAATTTCAAATCAAAAATTAATAACTCAAAACATTTCATAAACTCATGCACATTGTATTTTAAATATTTAATTTACATCCACTATTAAATTTACAAATACAAAATCTCAAAAATAATATTATTACAATTTTATCTATACAACTGCTCAAACTACAGAGATACATATGCATACTATCATATTTACATCAAACTAAACTACTAAGGTATAGACAATACCCGTACAGAAATTCTTAAACCGTGCTCCTCTCTGACTGTAGCAGCTCACTCTACTACTATGTCCTTTTCTCTATCTGCGACAGCAAGTTAAAGCTATCGCTGAGTATATAAATACTCAGTGGTACACAATAAAGCATAAAATGCAAAATATAAAACATTTATGAACAAATCATCATTCAAAAATCTCATAATCGTATTTCACAAATTTTTTCTCAAATCACATTTATAACAAATCATAATTTTCAAAACTTAATATAGCACAACTTAATCAAACAATTTAATAAATATAGTGTTTCCAAACAATAACACAACTTAGGCCATGACACAGAATTTCCGAACATGCCGTGTGTACATCACGATAAGGCAAACACCCTCACTAATCGAAATCAATGAGGGAGGTGGCTAGCTAGCTAATGAGTACTCATCCAAACTCGCCCCTCAGACTGGGAAGCCAGAGAGGGAGGAAACTGATCAAATATCAAACTCACCCCACAAGTGGATGAGGAACATATTAATATTGCCATACCAAGTGTGAATTAAAACAACTTAAATCAAGTTATTCAAATATTTTATGTAAAACACAATCAATTTCTAAAGTCAAATTTTCATTCACAAGTGGCAACACCGTAGTACTTAAAACTCATAATTAACACAAAAATTTCACAATGCAGAAAATTAAACAAGCTTCATTTCAAATCTCCATTGTAAAATAGGTAGCACAACATTCTCGAAATTCATAATAAAATAAACATATTCACAATGTATAACAAATCAATTTTCATTATGAAAACTATAATTTATAAATTTTTGTGCGCAAACCTGATGAGTCGCCTATCGGCCTTGACTCGATTCCTCGGGTTCTTTCCCGGTGTTCTTTTCCACTGAAACACACAGTTTCACAGTGTTTCAGTATCATAACTTACCATAAATCCAATAATTAATTCATAAATACTTAATTCTAGCCCAAATATGCTTAAACTAACGTTCTTAGAAATTTTCATTTCGGGGTTACTATTCACTACACTGTTCAAGTCAAATTGTTGACTTTCTAAGGCTTAATAGGTATGGGAATTCCAACTTCACCCACATACCACATTTTGGTCACCAAACTTGTTGGTTTTGGTCATTTTCTCAAAACTTAAGTCCTTTAGGCAAAGTTACAAATTTTTAGTTTTGGTGCCTTAGGTTGTACTGTTCCATTGGTCACTTTACTGTTGGAATTTGACAAAACTTCCTTCATAGAAAATGTTCCTTATTGTCTTAAGTGTATTCTCATTTTTGGATCACCCCAATTGGAGTTTTGTAGCTCAAGTTATAGCCAAAATACAATTACTATTCACGTGCACTGTTCATGTTGAAATTTTGATTCTGGCAGATTTTTTATCCAACTTCGTTCAGTAATTTGATCAAGTTAAGTCTATAATTTGGTCTAATTTCCTTCATACAAAATGTTCTACTATATCTTAGGTTTCCATCGGTTCAAGAATCGCCTAAATCAGAGTTTTCTAGAGAGAGTTATAGCCATTGGAACTTTACTGTTCAAATGGAAATCTGCAGTTTTGCAGGTTCAGTAACTCAATTTTGCTCAATAATTTGATTAGGTTAATGGCATAATTTGGGTTAGTGTTCTTCATGAAAGTTTTAGATCTATATCTTATCTAATTACTGGTAAAATTTCAGGTCAATTTGACCTGTCTAGCTCGAGTTATGACTAAATAAACAAACACTGTTCATTTGGTCAATTTGTGCAGTGGCAGCCTGCTCTTATTCAACTTTGGTCAATTGGTTCACTAAGTTTTGGTCACTTTTTGGGCATGGTTCCTAAATGAAAATTATGTCATTTTATGTCTATTTTCATCCCCAATTGGTGGCATATCAATTGGACTTGTAAAATTTCCGTTTTGGTCCTTCAAAGTTGGCTTGGTCATGCTGCCAGCAGCATGACCATACAACCTCCGAATTTGGCTTCACTTCTAATAATTCAAACACAACTTATTTGGTCACAATTGACCATTTTTCAGTTCACAATAGGTCAAACATGCCCTTTACTCATTTCTTGCTTTTTTGGTTCACAAACCCTAAGTTCAAAATCCTAATTCATGTCATTTGTTGCATTTAGCTAATTAAACACTTATAAGCATACTCCCTTAACTCAATTAAGCTTCCAACATGTTTAGCTCAAACAAATTTATACTTTGTCCAACCAAACCCTAGCTGTCCAAAATTCTATATAATCCCTCAACAAATTTTCTTTCCATTTTAAGTTTATTTACAAGCATAACTTAACTACTTAAACATAGATTCAAAGAGAAAATGAAGAAGAACACTAACCTTAATTCTTTGATTTACAATCCACCAATTCTTTCACTTTCTTCTTTCTTCTTCTCCCTCAATCTTCTTTTCTAGTGTAGATTGGAAGCTTTTTAGGGTTTAGGGTTGAAATTTATGGGGAAGAACTAAGTTTTTCAAGCTTTAAAAGCTTGTTAATGGAGGAACCTTGGGAGAGAAAAGTGAGAGAGAGATAAAAACGTTTTTTGAAGAAGAAGAAATGATTTTCTTTTTTTTTTTATGAATTTTTAAGTCTTATGGAAGACCAAAAATGTAAATAAATAAATAAATTAATTATATTCTTTATGGCATCATGCATGAGGTCATGCATGATGTCATCACCTTTTGACTTTTCCATTTTTCCCATTTCCTTTTTTTTTTCTATTTATTTTTCTATTTGTTCTTTAATTTAATTCTCAATTCCGAAATTTTCTTTTGTCCAATTTTATTTGACAGTTAGGTCAGGAGTCAGCTCTCGGGGTCAATTGACCAAATTGCCCATCGCTGGTTCATCCCGGTTTGCAATTAATTCCATATTTCTTCCGGCTCCCTGATCTAATTATTTGACTGGCTTAACAGTTCTTTTTCATGATTTTCTCTTTTCCACTATGTTTATAAGGGTCCTAAGGACAACAGCGTCACATTTTACGGTTCGAAATTTGAGTTTAAAATGACTTCGCAGTCGTTCCCGAGAAGGTCACCCATCGCTGTGACTCTCGGCTCGTTTAACTTCTTATGTTCTGTTTTTCTTATTTATACTTAACTAATTGGCAATTACTAATTATTTGTATTTATGGCTTCTCTAGTTGTCTTAAGTATGGTTCTAATCCCCTCAGTTGTCCGGACCGACTCTGGTCACCGGAATAGTAAAATATACCAAGCTATACAAATAGGGGTGATTGTGTCCATTATTTGTCCTCAAATAGTTATACATGTTGTTTTCTCATGTTTTTCTCACATTTCTACATAGCTTTATAATCGGAATAATGGTCCATAACACTTTAACAAACGCTATTTACTCATCGATTGCTTACCTTGTGTGTCATGTTCCTTATGAGCTTCTGTCATAAGTTAGATTCAAATTCATTTTAATTTTAGAGGTAAGCAAATCTGTGTGCTAGTGGATCCGCTTTTCTAGGACCTCGTGTGATCCTATGGGTGAGAACTTAGTTTTACTCTTTTCTTATCAAATCTCTTAATCATTTGATGTAACCTTCAGTTTAGTTTAGAACATTTTAGTCTTTTCTCGCTGTTGTTTTAACAATTATTTTCTTTGTAGTCTTTTCTTCCTTGGCCATAGGTCCATAACCATTATCTTACCATCTCTATTTATGACCAAGGCCTATGTGCCATTTTGCACTATCTTGTTTGCTTTGGTTTAACTTATTTCTTTCTTGATAAAATAGTTCGGAATATCGTTACGCATCTTAAGTAAATTGCTTGCCTTGGTGGCAATTCCTCATCTAGTATTTTTCTCATTTCTTACTGTTCTATTTATTTTTATCTATCGATATTCTATAGTTTATTTTGCACTGATGTGTAGTTATTATTTTCTTTTGTACTGAACTATAACCTTTCAATATTCTAACTTTAGAGTTTTAAATCCCAGGTTAGGATTTTCAAACTCCTTTCCAATAAGAAAACTTTATCTTATCATAACTGTATCAAAACAGATGCCATTTGCAACTATTCTTATTCTTGTGTACTATTGGATAGTATGTAGCTCTACACAATAAATCCCAAGTCAGTACTGTAATCTGCAGCTTACAGCACAAACATCAAGAATATTGCATAGTTACTACGATACATCCCAATAGAACAAACTTTCCTATATCTTATTTCTTTTAAATTCACTAATATCTTGAACTTATTTTGATTATGGTACCCACTGACATCTATCAGCAGTAATACCCTTGCCCGCATCTAAGGTAGCTATATTACTATAACTTACTTTTAGGTTCTCTTTCCTTACATAATTAGGCTTACTAATTAATTTTACAAATTCTTGTGTGCTAGCAAATACCTTTCACTGACAAACTCTTCCAAAATTAATTTTAAAAAAACTAGTCACTAACATATCAAAATTGATTTTTTTTTTTATACATATTCATATCTTAGTCAAGAATCGAGAAAATACCAGGAACCATGTCAGAAGTTTCATCCTCGTCCCTCTGTCGCATAGTGTATACTCTCACTGGAGCATCACTTTGTCCTGGTTGCTTCATAGTACTCTGACTTCCAGGTGTACTACCCCTACCTCTGCCTCTGTCTCTACCAACTGTTGGTGAACTCTTCGGGGTAGAAACTTGAGCTGATCCTTTTGACGTGGTAAATGATCCATAACGGCGTGGACTTACGCAATCCTTAGCAAAATGACGAGTCCCTCCACAATTGAAACATGCTCCTACAGCTCTATAACATACTCCACTATGTGCTTTACCACAAGTCTCGCAAAGTCGATCCGATAGCATTTTTCTGCGTGTCTGTTGAGTTTGCTGATCGGATTGGGGTGGTTTCTGTCCAGAAGATCCACCTCTACCTGATTTGCGCGAGCTAGACCCTCCAAAATGTTTTCTTTTCCCAGAGCCACTCTCAGTAGCTTGACCAGTAACCTTTTCAGTTTTCTCTTTCTCTTGTGTACTCTTTTTCACTGCCCATTCCGATTCTATCCTTTCCAGTTCCAGGGCTTGTGAAATCAATTCAGAAAAATTCTGGTGTCGGAACCCTACCACTTGCATTCTCAAGCTAGGCCTCAACCCAGCCTCAAATCTCTTACACCGGTCTCTGGGGGCGGTGACTAAGCTTCCAGCATAATGGCTTAGCCTTGAAAAGTCCCGCTCATATTCTGCTACAGTTCTATCCCCTTGCTTCAAACTTAAAAACCCTTGCAGCTTCATATCTACATAAGTATCGGGGACCCACTTTTGTCGAAATTCCCTTAAAAAGTCTGCCCATGTGAGGACTGGTGACTCTACAAGACTGTAGGGGATGGTCTTCCACCACTCATATGCATCCCCGTGCAAAAGTGATACTGAATATTCGAACTTCAACTCTTCAGCACACTGTAGTTTTCTGAAAACCCGTTCCATCCTCTCTAACCACTGTTCTGCTTCCAATGGATCCACTGTTCCTTTGAATTCTGTAGCCCCAAATTTCATTAATTTCTCATATTGCCGAGCCGGTGACTGTGGTTGTGCTACAGGTGCTTGCATCTGAGCTTGGGGTGGCACACTTCTCGCCATTTGCTGAAAGAATGTAGCCATATGTCAGGCAACCGAAAGGTGAAATCGCGGTGCACGAGGAGGAGCTAGAGTGGCTGACCCACTCACATTCAAGAGTGCTGGGGCTTCTCCTCGGGCCTCAGCCTCGACAGATTGCTCTACGGAATGATCTCCCTCTTCCATTCCGTTTTCCAGAAATTTTCTACTCTCTGATAACAAAACAAGGAGGTTGACCTCCGTTAGCGCATATTCATGATGTAAATATGTCATATATATCAAACATTTGAGCAGTTGTATTTACCAACAAAATATTGCAAATTCACAGTTCAAAATTTATTTAAAACCTTTGCTCTGATACCACTAAACATGTCACACCCTACTCCTCGTAAGATGTAACATGTTCCCGTAGTACACCTAATGAATTACCGTACTTCACCTACCGGTAACCCGTTAAATATACTACAAGGGATTTTAAAACAATTTTCGTTCATTTTGGAATTGGTGGGTAAAAATTTTTTTCAGATATTAAAAACCTTTATTTAAAGTCCAAACATAAATCAAATTTTTGGATATTTAAAATCTCCATAATTTTTACAAAAATTTGTGAGTCAAATCTGTATTTTGAGAAAACAGTTCTTCAAAACCTGAAAATAAAAACACTCCCAATATTTTTCTCAATCACAACTTCATTTACAACCACCAAACTTCAAATCAACAACAATGGCAACACTTCAACTCAAAATCCAAATTTCAAATCAAAAATTAATAACTCAAAACATTTCATAAACTCATGCACATTGTATTTTAAATATTTAATTTACATCCACTATTAAATTTACAAACACAAAATCTCAAAAATAATATTATTACAATTTTATCTGTACAACTGCTCAAACTACAGAGATACATATGCATACTATCATATTTACATCAAACTAAACTACTAAGGTATAGACAATACCCGTACAGAAATTCTTCAACCGTGCTCCTCTTTGACTGTAGCAGCTCACTCTACTGCTATGTCCTTTTCTCTATCTGCGACAGCAAGTTAAAGCTATCGCTGAGTATATAAATACTCAGTGGTGCACAATAAAGCATAAAATGCAAAATATAAAACATTTATGAACAAATCATCATTCAAAAATCTCATAATCGTATTTCACAAATTTTTTCTCAAATCACATTTATAACAAATCATAATTTTCAAAACTTAATATAGCACAACTTAATCAAACAATTTAATAAACATAGTGTTGCCAAACAATAACACAACTTAGGCCATGACACAAAATTTTCGAACATGCCGTGTGTACATCACGACAAGGCAAACACTCTCACTAATCGAAATCAATGAGGGAGGTGGCTAGCTAGCTAATGAGTACTCATCCAAACTCGCCCCTCAGACTGGGAAGCCAGAGAGGGAGGAAACTGATCAAATATCAAACTCACCCCACAAGTGGATGAGGAACATATTAATATTGCCATGCCAAGTGTGAATTAAAACAACTTAAATCAAGTTATTCAAATATTTTATGCAAAACACAATCAATTTCTAAAGTCAAATTTTCATTCACAAGTGGCAACACCGTAGTACTTAAAACTCATAATTAACACAAAATTTTCACAATGCAGAAAATTAAACAAGCTTCATTTCAAATCTCCATTATAAAATAGGTAGCACAACATTCTCGAAATTCATAATAAAATAAACATATTCACAATGTATAACAAATCAATTTTCATTATGAAAACTATAATTTATAAATTTTTGTGCACAAACCTGATGCGAGTCGCCTATCGGCCTTGACTCGATTCCTCGGGTTCTTTCCCGGTGTTCTTTTCTACTGAAACACACAGTTTCACACTGTTTCAGTATCATAACTTACCATAAATCCAATAATTAATTCATAAATACTTAATTCTAGCCCAAATATGCTTAAATTAACGTTCTTAGAAATTTTCATTTCGGGGTTACTATTTACTACACTGTTCAAGTCAAATTGTTGACTTTCTAAGGCTTAATAGGTATGGGAATTCCAACTTCACCCACATACCACATTTTGGTCACCAAACTTGTTGGTTTTGGTCATTTTCTCAAAACTTAAGTCCTTTAGGCAAAGTTACAAATTTTTAGTTTTGGTGTCTTAGGTTGTACTGTTCCATTGGTCACTTTACTGTTAGAATTTGACAAAACTTCCTTCATAGAAAATGTTTCTTATTGTCTTAAGTGTATTCTCATTTTTGGATCACCCCAATTGGAGTTTTGTAGCTCAAGTTATAGCTAAAATACAATTACTGTTCACGTGCACTGTTCATGCTGAAATTTTGGTTCTGGCAGATTTTTGATCCAACTTCATTCAGTAATTTGATCAAGTTAAGTCCATAATTTGGTCTAATTTCCTTCATACGAAATGTTCTACTATATCTTAGGTTTCCATCGGTTCAAGAATCGCCTAAATCGGAGTTTTCTAGAGAGAGTTATAGCCATTGGAACTTTACTGTTCAAATGGAAATCTGCAGTTTTGCAGGTTCAGTAACTCAATTTTGCTCAATAATTTGATTAGGTTAATGGCATAATTTGGGTTAGTGTTCTTCATGAAAGTTTTAGATCTATATCTTATCTAATTACTGGTAAAATTTCAGGTCAATTTGACCTGTCTAGCTCGAGTTATGACTAAATGAACAAATACTGTTCATTTGGTCAATTTGTGCAGTGGCAGCCTGCTCTTATTCAACTTTGGTCAATTGGTTCACTAAGTTTTGGTCACTTTTTGGGCATGGTTCCTGAATGAAAATTGTGTCATTTTATGTCTATTTCCATCCCCAATTGGTGGCATATCAATTGGACTTGTAAAATTTCCGTTTTGGTCCTTCAAAGTTGGCTTGGTCATGCTGCCAGCAGCATGACCATACAACCTCCGAATTTGGCTTCACTTCTAATAATTCAAACACAACTTATTTGGTCACAATTGACCATTTTTCAGTTCACAATAGGTCAAACATGCCATTTACTCATTTCTTGCATTTTTGGTTCACAAACCCTAAGTTCAAAATCCTAATTCATGTCATTTGTTGCATTTAGCTAATTAAACACTTATAAGCATACTCCCTTAACTCAATTAAGCTTCCAACATGTTTAGCTCAAACAAATTTATACTTTGTCCAACCAAACCCTAGCTGTCCAAAATTCTATATAATCCCTCAACAAATTTTCTTGCCATTTTAAGTTTATTTACAAGCATAACTTAACTACTTAAACATAGATTCAAAGAGAAAATGAAGAAGAACACTAACCTTAATTCTTTGATTTACAATCCACCAATTCTTTCACTTTCTTCTTTCTTCTTCTCCCTCAATCTTCTTTTCTAGTGTAGATTGGAAGCTTTTTAGGGTTTAGGGTTGAAATTTATGGGGAAGAACTAAGTTTTTCAAGCTTTAAAAGCTTGTTAATGGAGGAACCTTGGGAGAGAAAAGTGAGAGAGAGATAAAAACGTTTTTTGAAGAAGAAGAAATGATTTTCTTTTTTTTTTATGAATTTTTAAGTCTTATGGAAGACCAAAAATGTAAATAAATAAATAAATTAATTATATTCTTTATGGCATCATGCATGAGGTCATGCATGATGTCATCACCTTTTGACTTTTCCATTTTTCCCATTTCCTTTTTTTTTTCTATTTATTTTTCTAGTAGTTCTTTAATTTAATTCTCGATTCCGAAATTTTCTTTTGTCCAGTTTTATTTGACAGTTAGGTCAGGAGTCAGCTCTCGGGGTCAATTGACCAAATTGCCCCTCGCCGGTTCATCCCGGTTTGTAATTAATTTCATATTTCTTCCGGCTCCCTGACCTAATTATTTGACTGGCTTAACAGTTCTTTTTCGTGATTTTCTCTTTTCCACTGTGTTTATAAGGGTCCTAAGGACCGCATTGTCACATTTTACGGTTCGAAATTTGAGTTTAAAACGACTTCGCAGTCGTTCCCAAGAAGATTACCCATCGCTGTGACTCTCGGCTCGTTTAACTTCTTATGTTCTGTTTTTCTTATTTATACTTAACTAATTGGCAATTACTAATTATTTGTATTTATGGCTTCTCTAGT
Source organism: Hevea brasiliensis (assembly GCF_030052815.1). NCBI lineage: Eukaryota > Viridiplantae > Streptophyta > Magnoliopsida > Malpighiales > Euphorbiaceae > Hevea > Hevea brasiliensis. The sequence goes on along the minus strand of NC_079497.1, from coordinate 14,091,477 downwards.
TGTCTTAAGTATGGTTCTAATTCCCTCAGTTGTCCGAACCGACTCCCGTCACCGGAACAGTAAAATATACCAAGCTATACAAATAGGGGTGTTACATTTTTTGGTGAGATAAGTGACTTGGCTTTTATCTTGAATCAATGGGTGGATAACACTGATATTGAGGTGCAAAATATGGGGAACAAAATGAAGAAAAAATTTGACAAGTACTGGGGGGATATAGATAAAATGAATAAATTGATTTATTTTTTTGTTGTTCTTGACTCTCGTGATAAATTTGAGTATATGGAGTTTCAATTTTGTCAAATGCATGATGAAGAAAAGGGTGAGTAGTTGTTCCAGAAGGTGAAGTCATCTTTGATTGACTTATTTAACGAGTACAAGAAAATGTACCAAACTGATTGTGAGCAAACAAGTGATAACACTAGCTCACAGCTCTTAAATGGTAGTGGTAGTACAATAAATCTGAAGCCCAAATTGTACTTGAAGCATCACTACAAGAAGCAAAAGTTAGAAAAAAATGGAGGTTTAGATTCAAAAACAGAGTTGGAAGTGTATCTCAATGAGGCAATTCAAGAGGACAAGGAAGATTTTGATCTCTTAGAATGGTGGAAAATCAATTCTGAGAGATTTCCTAGCCTTGGAAAAATGGCAAGAGACATATTGGCAATCCCAGTTTCAACTGTTGCATCAGAGAGTGCTTTCCGTAGTGGTGGGAGAGTACTAGATCTCTTTAGGAGTTCTTTCCCAGGATTGTGGAGGTTTTGATATGTGCATAAGATTGGATTCGTTCCTCAAATTGTCCAATAAATGTTGAGGAAGATTTAGAGGAACTTGAAAAGCTTGAAGATGGTATGTAATAAATACATGTATTTAGATCATTTTTATCTTTTAATATTTTCATTTCAATATGGATTGATTTTTTTTTTCCATTATATAATTCAATTTTTAGTACTACCAAGTGTTGGCCTAACCCAATTAGGGGGATCAAGTTGTTCAACTCCTACCTTAACTCTTAAATGTAAGTTTGATTGTCTAAAGTTTTATATTGTTTTATGCTTTCATTAATTATTATATACTGATTATCTTTTTTTTATATATTATATTGTTTGTGCAGGTTTCCAAAAGCTGCTGCCTCCTTATTTGAGGATGTTTTTGGATTTGGTTGGACTGCTCAAAATCAAATTGTTGGAAATTTGATGGATTTTAATATTATGTTTAATTCTGTTGTCATTTGATGGATTTTAATATGGACAGTATTTAATTTTTATTTGGTTGGAGATTTGGTATTTTATTATTATATTGTTTTATTGATTTTAATGATAACTGAATTAGATTGTATTTAGAGTATGGTTGTCATTATTTTAGCTTTTATTTCAATTATGTTTTGTTTTATGGTTTGGCATTTGGTGCTTGGGTTAATATTTAATTTAGTGGTTTTATACTTTTATTTATTTTATGGTTTATTTGGCATGGTGGCATTTTATTAAATTGATTGTTTATTTAATACTACCCAATTGATTTTATATGAATTGTATAGTATGAAGTGTGAACAAATGTAAATATGCAATTTACGGGTCAAAGCAGGTTTGACAATAAAAAAAAATTAAAATTCAGTTTTTCATTAATCGAATCGAACCAAACCGATAATGACTGATTCAGTTTGGTTTGATTTTTCTTCAACAAATGATTCGGTTCAGTCTATATTTTATGAGATTTTCGGTTATCAGTTATTTTGGCCTTTGGACTTTCTTGTTTATTAGGGCTAATTTTCGGAACCTTGTTTTTGTATCAAGTCTCTTAACTTAGTTGGGCTTGTATCTTCAGTTGGCCTCCATAGCCTGATCTTTGTATCAATCTCTTTCACTAATGCATTCCTATAAAAGAAAAAAAATATATATATATATATATATATATATATATATATATATATATATATATATATTTATTGTACTATTGTGAAAGTTTTTTTTTTTCTAAATTTATTTTTACTAACATTTCGATTGAGGTGGTTACTCTTAAACTGAATATGGTTATATGAAATGAGATTAAACTTGTTACATGAAATGAGATTAAACTATGTTTACCCAACTAATTTGAGATTAAGGCTTTTATGCTATTCCTTTTTGAAATTGAAAGAACAATTCAATTATATGTCTGAAAATGTCATGGCGGATTATTTTTTTTAAGCTTTTAAAATTTTGATTGATTGAGAGATCAACTTAATTATCATAAAATTTCAAAGTTCGTTAAATTATAAATTATTGGGCAATTAACTATGCATAATAATTTTTTTTCGAAATTAGTAAAATGTATTGGATGACATGAAAATTGAAGCAGTTTGATTTATCAAAAAAATTAGCATAAACAACACTTTTCAATGGAAATTAGAATATATATATATATATATATATATATGTAATAGTCTTGAAACAAACCCAACAACAATAAATGGAAAATCTCAAATTGCCTCTCAATCCAAATTCTCAACTCAAATGTACTATTGATTTTCTTTAACTAAATAAATTCGAATAAAAAAAAATTATTGGAAACCATGATATAGTGTGATTAATTACATAGGAGCTGAAGCAGGGGCGCCAATAAAAGACTCGCTGGAAATAGGAGCAGGGGCTGCACCTGAGCTCATCAGCTGAATCATCGAACGGCGGGGATTAGTCCTCGCGGCGTCACACAGGTCTGGCAAGAATGCGCCTGCATGTGTTCAAACACAGTATAAGAATTAGATGCTATACACAAATTCCTGGACTTGAATGTTATTTGATCATCCAATTCAAAAGTTCATTGCAAAAAAAATTATTTAAAAAAAATAATTAATAGTTTAGAGAAAATAATCAAAAGAATGAATAGTTCAGGAAGGACAATTCTTTGATTGGAGGTGAAGTTCAAGCAAGGCACCAAAATGCTTTAATTAATTAATAGTTTAGAGAAAGTAAAAGCTAAAGTAAGAATTTGTTAAAAGGGAAAAATAAAAATCATATTTCTATGAAAATACATGAACAAATGGTAAGGTGGATGTACCTTCGCCAGCAGCCAAATTGAAGTAAAGGTCGACAATGTTGGGGCATTTCTGATAACAAGCAGGAGAGCAAAGCTTTGAAGTAAACTGAGGCTCAAGAAGCGCATCAGAAGAAATACCAACAGAGTTCCTATCGACCCCACAAGCCTTTACGCACTCATCGGTCTCTATATAATCTGCCATTCGCTCAACCATAACTTCTGATGTCCTGCACTGGTACTCCACCTTCCAATCTCTCGTCGCATACGTCTCCAACAAGCACCTCTTCCCAGATGATGCAATAGAAAATGCGCATACATCCTTTGGCAAATCCTCGCAAACAATCTCACCTACAGCTGCATGGAGGAAGAGAGAGGAAAGAAATAGAAGCAAAGCCAATTTGAAAAGAGCCATGTATTGGAAATTTAAACTGCGAGTGTTTTGCTGACAAAAAGGTTTTGTGAGGGAGAGAAAGAGAGAGAGCTAACAAAGGGTGGTTGTTTTAATAGGAAAAATGGTGTCAATGGCTCATATTTATAGAATAAGCAATGGGCTTTAAGGTCATATTCGATTCATAATTATTTGAACGGTCAACTTTGTGTTGGATACGTGCTGTCAAATTGAAACTTTGGAACGAAAAGACGTGTTTGGACGTCTGTTTAGCCAAATTGACAATCCTCCAAGCCAACTCTAACAAGTTTCTGATTTCACACCATGTCAATGCCTTTTGGTAAACCTATTCGGCTCAGCCCAAATGGAATTTCCAAATCATCTTCCATTTAGTTAGGCCAATAGACAAACTGACATGCCAACGAACATTAAACTATTAGAAAATGTTTTTCTGGGCGACGCTTGCTCGACACATGTCAATTAGCCGACGCTGACAGAAATTCACCCAGTCTTTCATGGAAGAAACGAAGAAGGCGGCGTTTTAAAGCATGAATTTTCAAAATGTCTCTAGAGTTTCTCACACGCAATTTGACCAGACCAATTAATAGTTTATTTTCATGCCAAATTTTGTATTTGATTGTTGTTATTTTACATTATTATGAAGGTTCTACAACTTTCAACCAATCTTCTAAATATATAAAATATTTATTAAAATGTATTGTTTTCCTCTAAAAACTAATAATAAGTCAAAATATCATTAAAAAATGTCCTAGCCAATATAATAAAAAAAAGTTTTATTGGGTATTCATAATTTCTAAAATATATATATATTATTCATTTTGTTAACATATATTAGGATCTTGCAGTTAATTATTATTTTTTTAAAATAAATTTTAATACAAAAAATTATCAAAATTTGTGAAAGTGCTAAGATTGGAGGCTTCTTTTTGGATGTTTGAATATTGCATGTAGAAAAATTAGAATGAATATTGAAACTATTTTAATGAGTCACTCTAATGATTAAATTAGAAATTTAAAGAGAATATTTGACAGATTATTTATTTATAGTCATTATTTATTTTTCTTTAAAAGGTTCTCATTCTGAGGTGAATAATAGGTTTTATCATTTCTAAAAGTTTTAACTTATATTTGTAGGTGAATATATTCTTAATGTGTCTTTTAACTCTTATGAATTAGGCATGTTTGTCAACTGTAATTGGTCCCATCGTATGTTCTTTAATTTTATGATTCAATGTTTGATCAAAATCGAGTGGCAATCTTACGTTACATATTTCTTGTGTTTATTTGGTGAAAGTGGTCGAATGTTTAACCTTCGACTAAGTCAATTCATGCTATATATTTATGTCGTTAACTTACATATTAAGTTTCTTGTGTGTTTATTTTTCTAAATTTTGATAATTCTATTAAAATGATACTTATATATATATATATATATATATATATATATATATATATATATATATATATATATATATATAAAATTTAATATTATAATTAAATAATAAAAAATATTTTTGTGAAAAATTTTATTAGAAAATTTTCATAAAAAATATTTTTTTATATACAACTTATTTTTTTCGAAACAAAAAGAGTTTAAGAGAGTATTTGTCTTAACTTATAAACTATCAAACTAGCTTATAATAATAATTTTTAGACTTATAAATTGAGTTTACAAGTTAAAAAAAAAAAAAGTTAAGGGAATATAACTTCTCATTTAAGTGCTTATAAACTTTGTGCTTATAGATTAGATAGATCAAATATTTTACTATATTATCCTTATTTAATTTTTAAAATTTCATCATAAATTTTATTTAATATATTTTTTAATTATTTTAATAATAAATATACTTATAAGCTATATGCACTTAACACATTAATTATTTATCAATCACTTATAAGTACTTTAACCCAATATATAATTATTTAAATTTTAAATATTTATAAATTTAAACTAAGTTAATTTTGATATACTAAGCCAAACATCATCTAAAGCAATGTTTGATAATATTAGTTGTTTAAATAATTATTAGTTATTTTAATAGTCGTTAGATATTAATTATTAGTAATTAATTATTTATATGATAATTTAAAATAAAAATATTAAATATAAAAATAATGATATCATTTTATTAACCGTAATTAAAATAACTCTATTAAACAGTAAAAATAAAATAAATAATATTTTAACATCAAAATTCTAAATGTCACCTCAAAAACTGTTACCAAACAGGATTAAATAAGTCATAGTTGTCCCCCTAAAAGTGGTAAAATTTAAAATTCAACCAATTCAAATTCTACCACTTGTCCGCTGAAAGGGGATAGGTGGATTTTTTTTTTTTTTTTAACAAATGGATAGGTGGATTTCAGCCTAAATAATTTAGATTTGAAATATAAAATATAAATTAAATATTTGGTTGGGTTAAAATAAATGGGATTTGCATTTGAATCAAATTAGCATATGGATTTAAAACTCAAAAAATGATAAATTTCAAATGATAAGTTAAAAAAGCATTATTTTGAGCAGATTTCGTGTCTGTACAGGGTTCCGCTGGTGGTTCTCGTTCAAATCATTCCCACTTAGTTCAATCTTGGTTCAACTCGATTTCGATTTTCATTGTAATACCCTGAATTTTTTAAAATTTCTTTTTTTTTTTAATTCAAAATATTATTTTAATTAAAATATATATTCTTATTGATTCAATTTTACTGTTATAGCAATTTTTTTTTACAATTTCTAAAATTATTAAAAGTATTATTATTAAAGTTTAATTTGAATGTATTAAACATTTTAGACTTACTTGAAGAAGACAGACCTAACCCCTTTTTCTCTCCCCCTTACCTCACCCTCTCCCGCACTTTCTCTCTCTCTCGTTTTCCCTCTTGCCAGTGAACCAGTGATGCCAATGGTGGACAATTGACCTCTAGCAACGACCGGCAAGCTCCACGGCAACAAGAACGGCAGTGACAACATCTGGACGGCGAGAAACGAAGGCTTGAAGGGGAGATTCAATGATGCTCTTTCCGGCGTCTATTCTGCAGTTTCTAGCGCTATATCAACAGTGGCGCTCGACCCTATGTCTCCAGCTTCCTTTTCTAATCTCTCTCGCAGATTCCATGGAGTTTTTTGACAAGGGAGAGAAAAGAGAGAAAAGTGTAGGCAAAAACTTCTAGGGCTGATTCCGGTCAATCCGACTATTAGATTAAAGATTCAAGTCCTCCGCTGAGAGCAATGAAACCTTCGAGATGGGACCAACCTCGCTCCCATCGGACAGCATTTAAAAAAAGCGATCATCGAACTGTCTAGATCACTCGATAAGATTTTTAAATCTTTTCGATTCCAGTAAATTAAAAATAATTATATGATATTAACAATTTATGCACTTCGTACAGGTGCGATCGGATCAACAATAGCTCACGGGGGCTCAAGACTGAGTTTTCGGCTTAGTCTGAGTGCTTGGCAAGCTGACCTAGAAGGTGGTCATATTTACAGTCGTTTATAGCATTTTCAAATGTTTTAGACGTGTTCCAGATAGCAGAATTTACAAAGGTAGTCTCAAACTTAAATTATGTAGTTTTTACCTTGCCTAAAATAGCTGATTGATCTGTAAAATATTCCTGATTTAGAAAAATTAAGTAAAATAAATTTAATTAATACAATAAAGATGTAAAGGATCTTCTAGAATATTTTTATAATTTTTAAAGTGTTAAAAATAATTATTTTTGAGTCTGACCTGTATTTTTCTTTGCAGGTTGTGATGCTTTTTAATTAGTAGCTTTTATTTTATTTATTTATTTATTCAATTATTAGAATTCCGCTATAACACCAGTATATACATTTATTGTATTAGTAATGAAAAATTAAATGGTTTACGCATGGTGATATCAGGGTTGAACTGAGCTTCTCTAATTATGAATTTTGATGATGATTAGGTTGAGCTGGCCTAAACTAATTTATAATATTTTTATTTTATTTTGTTCTGTATTTTAGGTTTTGAATTTGGGCCTAATTATAGAATTGGAAATAGTAAGGCTTACTATAAACTTCGGGACTTTTTTGTCAGTCCAAGTCTTAGTGCCGATCCGATCTATAAAATTGATTCATGACGTTCATTTTCACTTTTTATTTCAGTTATGGTCCAATTTTAATTATGGTTCTTACAATATTGAATTTTGATCCTATGTAGTTTTTATTTTTAGTTTTAAATCAACCCGATTCAGTTCTAATTCAATATAATTTATGTTTCACTTTTCAATTTCAATTCCGATTATGTTTCAAGTCTCATGAGACTAGAGAGTAGGCGGATTATTCAATGGAGATTACAGTTTCACTTCAAGGGTGACTTTGTTTTAAGGTCGATTCAATTCTAATTTTAAATTAGTTAAATTAAATTTTTGTAAAGAAAATAAATTTTAAATAATTGATTATTTATTAAAAATTTAATGAAAAGTTCAAAAATAATTAGTGAAAGGAAAAATTGAATAAAATAAATTATATTTTATTATGTAATTTTTAAAGGTGAAAGAAAAAAAATTCAAAATCGCATGCAAAGTGATTGCCGAATTTGATCGGACTGATCCAGCCAGATTCTAAGCCCAATTTGGCCTGTGGCCAAGCCTAGTGATAAAGTCCGAGGATTCATGAAGAATGATTAGTTGTCGTCTGATTCGAATCCGTGAACCATTAATCAATTCCAAATCAAGGAATTGCTCTCTCCCTCATTCCCATCCAATAGAAGATCATGATCGGAGCTAACAGTTTTTGAAAGAGGCGAATTTCCCAAAGGTAATTTTCTTTTTTATTTATAAATTTATTTATTTATTAAAAAATGTTTTTTAAATTAAAAATATAAACTTTAAACATAATCTTAATCTTAGTAATATATATATTTTTTAAATTATAATAATTAAATACATAAAAAATAAATTATTTTAATAAAAATAATAATATATTATTATTAGAATGAGTTGCAAGAACAGAGACATTCTCTTCGTCCTGCTCCGCACAATATTAAGATCAGAATGGGATTTAAAAAAATTAATTAGGTGCAAGATGAATCGAATAGAATTAAAAACAATTACCATTCCTATCTAAATCCTAAATTTAACAATGAATTTTGATTTAATTTTTTTTGTCCGAAATCATCTCAAAAATAACTTTATTATTTTATTAAAAATTTAAATTTAAATTCCCCTCCTAATTAAACAATTAAATTTTAAATATAAAAAATTTAAATTTTTTATTTTAATCAAATAATAAAATTTTAAATAAAAAAAATCAAATGAAGAAACTTTAAATGTTAAATTTTAAATTCAGCCATCTAAATGTAATTTAAATATATATTTTAATAAATATTAACATATATTTTTCTACACCAACAAATGAATAAAGTCAAAATTACATTGAAAAATGTTATAGCCAATTAAAAAGTGTTTTATTGGGTATATTAAACTTTTTCAAATTCCCTAAAAAGATCATTCATTTTGTCAACATATATTAGGAGCTTGCAAATTATTTTTTTTATATATAAATTTTTAACACGTATTTACTTAGATAAGTAATTTAATTTATGAGAAATATGTATAAACAGAAATTATAAATAGTACGTATAAAAATTAAGATTCTATTTTATAAATATCGAGTTAATAATATTCTCCTCTGAGGATAGTAAGCGAAGATTTTGGCTCCATATCCCTGATCCAGCAAGAGAACTTGCGCTGGCTCAACTGTTATGTACAGTGTGCACCATAGCCCTCCAAAAGCCATTGGGCCAAAAGGGTATCTAATTTCATAGGCTCACCCAAGCAATTGGACCCTTCAACGAATCATGATCACAGAAAAGGCACTACAGGGACGATGATAAGTGGGTCCTCAAGGCAACGGAAATCGTTACCCACCACCTCACAATGCCTAGCATAATCCAAGCATACGCTGCTCTCAAACAAATTAAGCTGAACAAACTAAAATATCAAAAACAAGGCGGAGGAGGCTGAAAAAAGCAGTGAATCATAAGAAGCTCGAGCCATAGCCATGGTTGCTGTGACAAAACCATCATCTCACCTCCTCTTCTCAAGTTCACAATCTCTTTCTCGCCTCTCTCCTTTCCAATTATGTGTCTTTGACACCAAAACGCTAGTCTCATTCCCCAGCAATAATAGCAGTAAGAAAAAACATGGTGCTGGTGCCGTCAAGTGCATGGCTGTGGGTACAGCCTCAGAGGCAGAGATAAAAAAGAAGAATACGTTCGGGATTCAAACGCTCACAGGTTGGCTGTTGAAGCAGGAACAAGCCGGTGTTATTGATGCTGAACTTACTATTGTGCTTTCTAGCATTTCAATGGCATGTAAGCAGATTGCTTCTTTGGTGCAGAGAGCCAGCATTTCCAATTTAACTGGTGTTCAGGGTGCTGTTAACGTTCAAGGGGAGGACCAGAAGAAGCTTGACGTCGTCTCTAATGAGGTATACAAATAGAACATTATTCCTACTTTCATAAACCACGTGTTCCTAAATTTTAATATATGAAAATTGAAGTTATGAAGATGATCTCAAAATTATCTGAATTTGCAGCATCTTTTTGTTATACATTAAGTGTGAATGCTAGCAAAGTTGGAATTATTTATTTGTAAACTGTAAGTATGCTAAGCCATCACCCTGTGCTCTTTCAGCAACTTCCATAATCTCAAAAATCAATTCATTATTGTTAATTCCTGACTTGTATTTCAAAAATAATATTCCATTCTAATATGCACCATATGATGACCCAGTCTTAGGCTTCCTACCATCTCATTCTTGAATAGAACATCTTTTTGGTTTTAATCATCAGGCACAATTATTTTATTTAAATTGTTTATTTTGCAATTTGCACTTATAGGTGTTCTCTAACTGCTTGAGATCAAGTGGGCGGACAGGGATCATAGCATCAGAAGAAGAGGACGTACCAGTGGCAGTGGAAGAAAGTTACTCTGGAAACTATATAGTCGTTTTTGACCCACTTGATGGATCATCCAACATTGATGCTGCTGTGTCCACTGGATCCATCTTTGGCATATATAGCCCAAATGATGAGTGCTTAGCTGATATTGGTGACGACAACACTGTAAGAGAAAATTCATGGGCAATTATTATAGTGTTTCATTGTGATTGTTATCAAACAAAAGAGAAGATAAAATCATAAGAATATAGCTAATATCCAACTGTGTGATAATTTGGTAAATTGCAGCTTGACAATGCAGGACAGAGATGTATTGTGAATGTGTGCCAGCCAGGAAGCAACCTTCTTGCTGCTGGCTACTGCATGTATTCAAGCTCGGTAATTTTTGTCATCACTATTGGAACAGGCGTGTTTGCCTTCACCTTGGATCCAATGTATGGGGAATTTGTTTTAACTCAACAAAACATCCAGATACCCAAGGCTGGAAAAATCTATTCATTTAATGAAGGAAACTACCAATTGTGGGATGATAAGTTGAAGAAGTACATTGACGACCTTAAAGACCCTGGCCCTAGTGGCAAGCCCTACTCTGCACGATATATTGGTAGTTTGGTTGGTGACTTCCACCGGACTCTGCTATATGGTGGCATTTATGGGTATCCTAGAGACAAGAAGAGCAAGAATGGGAAGCTAAGGCTCTTGTATGAGTGTGCACCTATGAGCTTTATAGCGGAACAAGCTGGTGGAAAAGGATCAGATGGCCATCAGAGAATACTTGATATCCAACCAGTTGAGGTGTGCTCAGTTACATGTATCTTCTAATTCATATATTTTCAATTCTTCAGTTTTAAGTTAATAACTGGGGATTTTTTTTTTTTTCTAACCAGATACATCAACGTGTTCCACTTTACATTGGGAGCCAGGAGGAAGTGGAGAAGTTGGAGAAGTACTTGGTTTGATTGAACTGTAAAAGCAAAGACAATAATTTTGTTTGGAAGATAAATGACTCTTTGATAGTTTTTGAAGAAATAAATTATTGAGAGTAAGAGAGACGAAGTCATGTATTTAATATCAAGCACTTAGTTTTGTGCAATAGAAATAAATCGTTCTGGATTTAGCAAAGAAGCAAGTGGAAGAGTCAAAATAATTCTGAGCTAATTGTTTCTCAATCACGTCTAGAATCCAAAAAAATAGTACACTAATAGCAGCCCCATGGCCACCAGAATCGCTTTAGGTTTGCAATTTTAAGTTGAGTTCAAAAATTTTATAAAGAACCAGCTAAGGATTCAAAAAAGTGGCACCAGTCAAATGAAACAGAGGTGTAGAATACCACCATCTTTCTTTAGGTTGCTCGAAACACCTGGTCTATTCAAGTAATTGTTTCATCCAAACTGCAGCAAGCTGGAATTGGATTCAATTCTTAAAACTGAAAATTAAATTCAGTGTGAGAAAATGAACCATGGAAGTACTGACAGCATCCTAATATCAATGCAAGAAAGAGGCATCTGCAAATATAACATAGGGTCGGATTTTCCAGAGGCTTATCCTGCATTCCTGGAGAGGATGATACAGCAAGTGTTTGAGTTTCTGAGGAAGTCCAAGAAGAGATTTTCAGGGCACACTTGCATAGGATATCTATAATTTCTAGGCCTGTTCATGGGTCTGCAGACCTAAAGTTTGATTTTTCGAAGATATCATGAGAAGCTTCTAAGTGTAGAGGCTAGTTATCAGTAACAAATTAACACTTATAAGAGTTCAAGGGAAAAAAAATCCTAAACAAGTATCAAATATAATATATTAGCAAAAACTTAGTAGATACAATAAGATTAACGAAATACCAGAGATGCTCCCCCCTCCACTTCATCCACAAGCAGAGGCCATTTATCAGTAACAATAAGTTCCTTGAAAGTTGGAGTTGGGTTAATGCTGCCCCTTCCCTTCAAACAAAGTTAGATGAGATATAGGCAAACACAACCATCAGTAACTAGATCATCATAAAAAACAGCAACTAATGAAGAAATCTTTGCCATCGCATTTCTCAGAGAATACCCTATCAGCACTACATAGCAGCAAATGCTAAAGAACCCAGACTCCATGAGTTTGATATTAAAATGCTGAAAGAATGCCCTCCTGGAAACTTTAGTCTGAACTTACTTCTTTGCCACAGAATATTGCTAGCTTTTTAAATTTTGAAACAAAATGTTGTTGTTCCACGTGTAAATATGCAAATATAGACATGCCAACTTAAATGATATTGAGAGGTTGCAGCCGCATAGCAAATTCATTCCGAAGATGAAGAAAAAGCTCTAGTTGATGACCGGCCATCTTAATTTTATCGAATATTGAGCAGAGAAAGGAACAAGCAAGTTAATGATGGCAAGAAAATACTGTGTAAACAAACATCGATGTCATTGAATATTGGAGCAGGGATAAAGAAAACAACTATACTCTTCCATCTTCTTGTTATTTTACTGATGAATGAATGAGTAGGTTTTTGTTTACTCTTCTTGGATAGCCCTTCAGAACAAGAGATTGTACCCCGCAAACCCCTTTCTTGGCCAGTTTAATTGATACAAGCAGACACTGGCCCAAATGATGAGAAAAAACACAATAGTATGTAAATAGCAGACTAGATTGGAATTATCAAATTTTGACAAGTCCCGGCCCTGGGGTTATATCACAAAATTTAATCATACATACGGGACCAGTGGATTACAAAGTAATCAAACAAGTGATAAGTAATGTAAAATCACACTTTATATAAGTTCCAAACATATATGCAAACTTTTAAAACTTACAAATAAAAACACTAACCTGAAGATGGATTTGCAAAAGGCTTTCCGTGTTTTCGGCACAAGGTGGCCCAAGTAACATGCTGGAAAACATCAGATTTCCTGCACAACACTACAAATTTGGTACACCTACCTAGTTCCTTTGCAATTGGCACCTAAAAGCTTTGACAACAGCTTCCCTGCCTTCTCAACAATAACTCAATAACAGGCAAGCATCTATCTGCTCATTTTCTGTTACAAACTAATGAAAAGCCTTCATTTCCATGAAATAAAATCAATGGACTGAAGTGATATGCCACCAAGATAAAAATTCTTTAACTGCTGATTATACAACCCAATTCACCTTCCATTGAAGTTGGGATGCATACAAGCTGAAAACCTGAAGATGGAAAAGTTTCCAAATAATGGACTGTACTGAAACTATTGAAACCTCAAGTGATATGCAAACATTTAAAGCTTACAAATAACAATACTAACCTGAAGATGGACTTGCAAAAGGCTTTCCATGTTTTCAGCACAAAATGGCCCAAGTAACATGGTGGAAAACATCAGAATTCCTGCACAGGAACCACAAATTTGCACATCTACTGAGTTCTTTTGCAACTGGCACCTGAACGCTTTGACAGCTTTCCTGTCTTCTCAACAATGCCTCATTAACGGCCAAGCATCTATCTCCGTATTTCGTGTTTCAAATTGATGAAAAGCCTTCATTTCCATGTACTGAAATCAATGGACTGAAGTGATATACAACCAGCATAAAACTCCTTTAATGCTGGTTACACTACCCAATTCACCTTCCATTCAGGCTGGGATGTATACAAGCCGAAACCCCTGTGTTCCAGCCAGGAAATTTCTGTATTTCCATCGCATGAAGAGTATAAACAATTGGTGCTGTAGTCAAGCACCCCAAAACAAAACAATTGCAAGGGCATGATAGACTTACCAATCTTACTAATGATAGCAAACACAAGCCACATAAGAATTTCTATACATGAATGCTTCATCATTTTCAAAAGCCCGAAAATTTGATGCCTCATTTTCTATCCCTTGCTCTATCTCTCAGGTCGAAAGGATGCTACTCAGCTCTAAATCAAAATGTTTCTCCAGTCTCCACTTCACTTTCATGAATTCTATACTTCGCTGCTAAATTATGAATGCAAGATTTCCAAACTTGATTCTTAATTATGAGCTCTATATCAGCAAAGTTCTCACAATCATCATACCATCTATTCTAATGAAATACCTGAAAACCAGTCAATAATCTGATATTTATCTTCTAAAATAAGTTGAGGATTCACACAGGCATGTCCTTCAGATGTGGTCAATCCATATTGTAACAAACGTTTCTTAATGACATTAACAGGAGCAATAATCTCAGTGACGATTTCACAGCAGGAGCTGGAATCTGGCAAAAGAGCAAGAGTCATAGCTGTCTCAGAATTAATGTATTCTTTTGCACGATTTTGAAATTCATGAAAGGAATCTCGCAATTCCTGTGGAAGGTCTGGCTCTGCAACGTGCTTAGATAAGATAAATTCCTCACACTTTGCTGTTTTTTGCTTTCATTTCATGTATCCATATTCTACGTGCGTGAAATTGGCTCAAAATAGAGCTACTATCAGCTAAATGCTAGATTTCTGACTCTTTGACCTTCCTCAAACCATGAGCCAGCCATTTCTTCCCAATTCTGATTGTCCCAGCATTCCAAGCCTCAAGTTTTTGCGAAGCAAATATCTTGACTTTCTCTTCAACTTGTGAAAAGCCGTTATAGCAGCACTGTCTTTCATAAGTCGTCTAACCAAATTGCCTAGAAAGCGAATTGCTTGATGTCCTGCAGAAGGTACTATTTCTTTTCACCAGAAACATTTAACAGCAAAGAATTCTGAAAGTAACCCACAACAACAGACTTGAAACCAAGAGCAACATCTTTGGATCCAGCTACTGCAAAAAAAACAACTCATTCATGAAGCGACGACAATGAATTCTTGGACCAAAATTATCCACGGCCATTGTTTTAAGATCATTGACCTTAAGCTATCTCCTAAACCAGCTGCACAGCTTGGAATTGAAATGCTCTCCCTCAAGATGACAACCTGAATTAAGAGCTTCATATTTCATTAAAAGTCTGTAAAATTCATGGTCAAATGCATTAAGGTGTATGTTCATTAGTATAGGAGACAACACTCCCTCTTGTGAAAGACCATGGCCTTTTGGGTAACCCCCAAACTCCATGTTGAGTACCTAGGCAGAAGACAAGCCTTGAATCATACCCAGCTTTTTACTTATAATTAATGTAAACCACCAACCAGAATTAGAGATCCCTTTGCTGTATTTTAATGCTGAATGGTGCCCCCTTCTGCTTCAAGCCTTCAACAACGATAATATCTTAGAAAAGTAGGGCTTATAAACAACTTCCAAAACTATTCTCATCGCTTCTAGAACAACCTTCAACTTCAGTTTAGGAAGGACAATGATTTCTTTTTTTACATCCCCAGTTGAAAGAGAGAAAGTATTTGCACTGATATCAAAACTCCCACTAGAACAGATTGTCATTAACCAATGCTCTATATCAACGCTAGAGTTAAGCCTAATACAATTGTAAGCATCTTGAAAGGTTTCTGGATTTGCAATCATTCTCATCATTAGATCATGAACTACCCATTCAAATATTGCACCTTCACCCTCTTCTTTATGTGGAGTTCAAGAGACCACTTGAGCTCCATTCTGCTTGGGTCTTCTGTCATTAAGATTGGAAGATTCCTCAAGAGGAAAACCTAAATTTTTTTGCCAGTGTTGTTGTTATGGTGCCCATATCGATACTATCATTAACTTCTGTAAGAGTAGAATAATTTGTGCAAGTTTGCAATCTTCCTGTTGCCAGATATAAAGACTACAATGTACTAAAGAAATCGTAGATTTATGAAGACCAATGATGACAAAAAAGATTTGAAGCCAATTCAGATCCCTCCATTTTCCATGTAAGTGTTACATAACACTGACCAAGAATCCCATTAATGAAATAGTGGATTTGTGAAGTGATGCTTTAGTGAAACTTTTCAAAGCCAAATAAATCATCAACAAGAGATAATTTGAACCTATAAGGAATTGAAACAATTCGTCTCACTTCCATTACTTTTATATCCAAACCATCAGAACAACTCTTTACAAAAAGAAAAAAAAAAAAAAAAAACCTATTAAAATACATGAAACTGGGGAGCCTGGGTGCTACTTACATATCCCAGCCTCTGATGCTAAGTTTGCCCTTTGCTTTTTTAGAATAATGTTATGCAGCTTGGTCTTTGTCCAAAAGGGGATTTTCCTGGATTAGTAAACATTTGAAGGTTAATGGGCTCAAACAGGTGTTACTTTTCCTAATCCTAAACCATGAGGCAAGAACCAAGGTAATGATATGACAAGATGCCGCAATTTTCACAACCAATCATGTCGTAATAGAGGCGCAGAATGTCGTTGTATACAGCAGACTTGGTACCTGGCAGGCGTGAAGTGGCGCTGTTCATCGTTGCATGTGAGTTGCGTAGGAGTCGGTTTCCAGAGAAGTGGTGGAGGCGATGTTTCTCGCTGCTGTGGAGTCTCCCATGGGCACTAAGCAGATAAAAGGGCGAAGAGAGTTCAGCGGAGGTGAGAGAGGCGCGGGATTGAGGTGGGTGCAATGCATATAACTTGAGAAAGCGGCGAAAGTGAATTCCATTGAGAAAAATCTTTAGTTCCACGTATGACTTCAGGGATATCTAACATCGGATCAACTCCTTTCTCCTAGCAGCTGGTCATTGAATCCTTATTGGGTTTGATGATGATTTTGATGATAGAGTAATTTGTGCATTGCCTTTTTGAGGGCGTTAGTATGGCTTATAATTCAATAAATTTATTTATAATTAAAAAATTATGGCTTGGCTTCATTTAATTTATAGGTTAAGAAATTATTTTAAAATAAATAAAAATTTTAAGTAAGATTTATTTATTTATTTTAAAATTATATTATTAATAAATAAAATATTATATTATCTTATTATTTTTTAAAATATCAATATTATTTTTATCTTAACAATCACAATTTTAATGATATGTTTTTTAAAGTATTTTTAAATAATTTTTATGGAAAATTTAAATTATTTAAAAATTAATTTTAAATAATTTTATTAAATAATTAATTTTTTATTTTTAAATTAACTTATAAACGGCCAAGTCAAACACCATATTAGTCATTTTGAGTATTATATAGGACAAAGCAGGAGATTACCTATTTTGTTTAATTGTTGAATAATTGATGATAATTGATGATAGTTAATTTATATTAAGTATTTGGTAAATTTATATTAAGTATTTGGTAAAATTATATTTAGTTTTTGTTGTTAATATATGAAATGACTAATAAGGGTATATATTATATAATTTATTTTATTATTAAAATAAATATAAAATTATAAAATTTATTATATTATTTATTTTATTATTAAATTAAATATACAATTATCATATTAATATATTATATCATTTATTATATTATTAAAATAAAAATATAATTATTAATTTATTATATTATTTATTTTATTATTGAAATAAGAAAATAATTAAATTATTTTAAAAAATAAATAATTTTAAAAATATAAATAAAATAATAAAGTAATTATTATTGTTGATAGATATAAATAAATATTTTATATTTTATGTTATTAATAAAAAATATTTTAACAAATGTGAAATGTGTTAATTAAAATGTTAAAATTATAAATGAAAAATATAAAAATATTAATAATATTAATTTTTTAAATTAAATAACAAAGGATAATATGATCAAAATAAAAAATACAATCAAATCAGCTATCTGCTGATGAGAAACAATTCTAAAAATATAACTGATACAAACTGCAACTGATGGACTATCAGATTTAATTTTTTAAACTTATCAAATACTCTATCAGTTGCACCCAACAGGTGAACCAAACACCCTTTAAAAACTCTAGTCTACTATAGGGGTGTGCAAACAATCGGTTCGGTTCCGAACCGAACCGAACCGACAAAACAGAAAATCGAAAATCAAAATTTTTAAAAATCGAACCGAACCGATTGATAAGAGAAAATCAAACCGAATCGAACCGATAAATGTCGGTTCGGTTCGGTTTTAAACCGATCAAACCGAAATTTATAAAATTTCATATTTTTAACATTAAATCTAAATAATAAAAACATAAAAACAAAAAAAAATCTTAAGGTTCGGTTTTCTTTGATTTCGATTCGATTCGTTTCGGTTCGATTCAATTTGATTCAATTTTTTTTATTTCCTATATATATTAATAATTTCGGTTTGGTTCGGTTTTTTTTTTATTTTTTTATGAAAATAACCGAATCGAATCGATTAACCGAAATTATCAAAATTATAAACCGAACCGAACCGATTAAATTTTAAAACCAAACCGATTGAACCGAATTAATCGGTTCGGTTCAGTTTTTCGATTTAAACCGAAAACTGCTCTCCCCTAGTCTACTATCTCCATCCATTTAATATTTAAATTTATTATAAATCTAATTAATATTTATTTTAAATTACTTAAATTCAATTCAAATTTAATTGTTATTACTTGAACAATATTTGAATTTATTTATCAATTTATATTTTAACTAATAATATATACTTTTATTAATAATTTATATTTGATATCTTTTTAATTATAATTCTCTAAAAATATATATAATTCAATTATCTGATGTATATTAAGTAGTAATATTTTTAAATTATTTCAATAACTCAATTTTTTTTATCATAGACTTTATATGTATAATTTTTTTATTATTTAGGATTTAATAATTATGATTTCTGTTAATAAAAAAGTAAATGGAATTAAAGTTACAAAAGTTTTTTTTCAAGTAATGATATGTTTAATCATTATGGTTGTCATTTTCTTAAAAATATGCAAGCCATTTATATAATAAATTTCTTTGCAATATTTTAAATGTTTTTTTAAATTGCATATATTTTAATTATACTTTTCTATTTTAATTTATATAAAATTTTGGCAAATTAAAAGATTATAAATTTTTTATATTTTTTTAAATTTTTATGCATGTTATAAAAGCTATCATTTAGGTCCATCTAATAGCTTGTAAACTGCTGCCATATCTTTTCAGAAGTGCCACGATTTCTGGACTACAGCTGCAATGCCTGAGGGAAAAGCAATCATCCCTAATTTTTCTTTTTGGTTTGTTTTCCATGGCACTAGCCAAATATCCACTCCATTTTTTTTTATTCTCTATTTTCAAATAAAAAAAAATATTGTAACAAAAAATTTATTAAGCCATCATTTTGTATCATTATAAAAAAGAGTTTAGATGAATAGCAAATTACTTCTTTGTATAATATAGCATATTTACATTTATTATTTTACAAAATTATTTTTCTTTAATTTTTATTCTATTCTTCTAATTTGCATGCATTATTTTTGTTCTCTTGATAAATTATTGTTTTATATAATTTTTTTTTCATTTAAATTAAGTAAAATATTTTTTTTTTTTACTCACTAACTCAATTTCTTGACTTCACCCTGACTTGAATAAGAACTCCCCAAGAATTTAAATCCTCCATGTTGACAAGAATAGTGTCACAACCTTGACTAGATAGTAGGAAAAGTGACTCTCATTCAATCCAACAAGCTACATTTGTCTCATATACATGTGAGAAAAGAGAAAGAAATGGAGGCGGGAAAACAATAACTAAAATTGACTTCAACAGCCACTCAGCACCTAAAAATAACTAATTAAGACTGAAATCTGCTATTACAAAAGCAGTCAGAATTAGTTAACTAAAATAAATAACTTTATCAGTACTGAATGCTAACTCTTCATTCCTTTGAATCTTGCACCACCTGATAAATAGCTATCTTCAGAAATGTAAAATCAATGCACAAGGAATACTATTGAACCAGACTGTTAAACTAGTCGTGCTTTTAGTGTAAGTTATTATTATAATAAGCACGCAAATCTAAGTCACACAGCATAATCACACAGTATTGAAAATATAAGAAGAATAACACAGAATTTAACGTGGTTCAATCGTACGTCCACAGGCAAGACAAGAAAAAAAATTTTACTAAGATGAAAAGAACGTGTTTACCGAATATCTTACAATCAATTAGAATTCTTAAACTCTAACCTCAGCGTATTTCCCGAATATCTTACAACTTTATTGTAGAAAGAGATGATTCTCATTGATTTCAATTAATCTGTACATGGGTATTTATATACAATTGATTCCTATAATTGTGTTATACTAATTAGGAAGAAATCCTAAATAAGAAATCCTAAATAGGAATACAGAATACAAAATATACACAGAAATAATATAATGATTGACTTTCCATAACACTCCCCCTCAAGTTGGAGCATAGATGTTAATCATGCCCAACTTGTTACAAATGTAGTCAATCCTAGCTCCATTCAGAGCTTTTGTGAAAATATCTCCTAACTGCTCTCCAGTTTTGATGTCCTGTTGAGATGATCTGTTGTTGAATCTTTTCACGAACAAAGTGACAATCAATCTCAATATGTTTGGTCCGCTCATGAAATACCGGATTAGAAGCAATATGGAGAGCAGCTTGATTATCACACCACAATTTCGCAGGCTGGGGGGTCTTAAAACCTGTCTCATCTAGTAATTGAAATATCCACATTACCTCACATACTGATTGTGCCATGGCTCTGTATTCGGATTCAGCACTAAATCGAGAAACTACACTCTGCTTCTTGCTTTTCCAAGACACCAAATTTCCTCCAACAAAAATGCAATATCCAGTAGTTGACCTCCTATCAACCTTAGATCCAGCCCAGTCGGCATCTGAAAAACATTCAACATTCAAATGCCCATGATTACCATATAACAAACCTCTTCCTGGAGCTCCCTTGGATAGCACAAGATTTGTCCCAAGGCTTCCCAATGAGCAACGGTTGGGAAGACATAAACCGACTTACCACACTAACGGCATAAGCAATGTCGGGGAGTGTGATAAAGCGATTCAATTTTCCTACCAATCTCCTGTATCTCTCTAGATCTTCAAACAACTCACTATCCCCTGCTAACATTTGTAAATTTGGAGTCATTGGTGCACTACAAGGCTTAGCACCTAATTTTCCTGTCTCTGTCAATAGATCGATGACATATTTTCTTTGAGACAAGAAAATACCCTTCTTACTTCTCATAACTTCAATACCCAAAAAATACTTTAATAATCCCAAGTCTTTGGTGCAACTGGGTTTGGAGGAAGGTTTTAAGAGATGAAATACTGCAGAGTCACTCCCGGTGATGATAATGTCATCCACATAGACTACTGGGAGAATTAGACCACCTCAGTTGCTTATAAAATCTTGAGTGATCACACTTACTCTTTTGCATACCAAATTCTGTCTTGCTTCATTGAATCTCCCAAACCAGGCCCTAGGACTTTGTTTCAAGCCATAAAGAGACTTCCGAAGCCTACAAACTTTACCCAACTCCCCCTGAGCAACAAACCCAGGTGGTTGCTCCATATACACCTCCTCCTGAAGATCACCATGAAGGAAAGCATTCTTGATATCCAATTGGTGCAGGGCCAATCATATGTAGTGCTAAAGAGATAAACAAGCGACAGTAAGTTTAGCTACGGGAGAAAAAGTGTCGAGTAATCAACCCCATATGTCCGAGCATATCCTTTTGCTACAAGGCGTGCTTTTAACCTAGCCACAGAACCATCAGGGATTTACCTTTCGTAAATACCCATTTGCAACCAATAGCTTTCTTACCGGTGGGCAAAGGCAACGATTGCCATGTACCATTAGCATCTAAAGCCTCCATTTCCTCTTTCATAGCGACACACGGCCCGGGATGAGACGGTGCCTCACCAATGATATTAGGGATAGGAGCGAGTCTAAAGAAGTAACAAAACCGAGAACAATAAGATAATTGATTATAAGAAACAAAAGAAGAGATAGGTTAAGTACATGAAAGTTTACATTTACGAAGAGCAATGGGTAAATCTAGATCGGAATCATGATCGTATGAGTGCAGGATCTCCCAACGAAGTAGCTGGTGGAGGATCCAGTCGGTAATCTCAATCTCTGGAATAAACATGAACAACGGGAGGCCGAGTAGGTCTAGAGACGGAAGAAGCAGTGTGAGAGAGGACTAGACATTGGTTGGACAGTATATATTAAGATATCATCCTCCTCCCCCTGACTCTCATACACAGATGATTGAGAAAAAAATGGAGTGGACTCAAAAAATGTGACATCTGCAGAAACAAGATAACGATTAAGAGTAGGAGAGAAAGCAATGTATCCTTTTTGAATCCGGGAGTACCCAAGGAAGACACATTTGAGAGACTTTGGATCCAATTTAGTAACCTGCGGACGAACATCACGTACAAAATAAGTACAACCAAAAATACGGGGTTCAACAGGAAACAAATATTTTGTAGGGAACAAAGCAGTATAAGGAATATCCCCATTAAGGACAGAAGACGGCATACGATTGATCAAAAAACATGCCGTAGAAACTGCATCCGCCCAAAAGTGTTTAGGAACTTTCATATGAAAAAGAAGAGCACGAGTTACCTCAAGAAGATGCCGATTTTTTCTTTCGGCCACGCCATTTTGGGATGGGGTATCCACACAGGAAGACTGATGAAGAATGCCATTTTGTGTCATGTAAGACTGAAATTGTCTTTGAAAAATATTCTTTAGCATTGTCACTTCTTAATATGCGCACAGAAATATTAAATTGAGTTTTGATTTCATTACAAAAGGCACAAAAGATAGAAAACAACTCAGAACGATTCTTCATTAAATATAACCAAGTAACACGAGAGTAATCATCAACAAAAGTAACAAAATAACGAAATCCAGTTTTAGAAGTATGCAGAACAAGGACCCCAAACATCGAATGAACTAACTCAAAAGGGGATGAAGCCCGTTTATTGACTCTAGACACGAAGGCAAACGATGATGTTTTGCAAACCGACGACTCACATTCTAGTCTTGATAAAGATCAAATCGAGGACACAACTTCTTCTTGGTAGAAAAATATGTATTACCAAATCTACAATGTGCTTCAAGAGGTGTTACGTTACTGGAGCAAACAAGCGACCGCGGTACATGATTTTCGAATGTAGAGACCACGACTCACGTCCTCTACCAATAATCGCCGTCGTAAGATCACGAAACAAACAATGATCGAAAAAAGGAAATAGAACAATTTAAGGTGCGAGTAAGTTTACTAACAGAAAGTATATTAAAAGAGAAATTTGGTAGACACAAAGCAGATGACAAAGAAATTGTGAAGTCGGATTCGCGATTCGAACCCATGACACAAGAAGTAGAACCATCACTAAAGTAATGAGAGGAAGTGGGATTAGACTAAAAGCGGATAGAAGACTAGAATTACTGTCATGTGATCTGTTGCACGAATCAATAACCCATTTGGATGAGGAAGACACAAGGCATGTAGTGGATTTACGACTCGTGATCGCGATGATAGGGGCTGGTAGGCTTTAGAGATGCACGATCTTTGGGAAAAGCGTGCAAAATCCTCTGCAGATACCAAAGCAGTTTTCTCGGAGGAAGATCTTGTAGAATCCTCTGCCGCCATATTTGCCATATGTGATCGCGATTTTTCCTCTGAAGTTGCGGACAATTATATTTTGTATGGCGGTGCTCATGACAATAATAACAAATGACTCCTCTTGAGTCTGATTAGAACTAGCCTCTCCATTCTGATTACTTACATTGCTGTAATTCCTCCTCTACTTCCTCTTCTATTACCACTGTTGTCCATTTGGATTACGGCTAATAAGAGCACTCTTGTGTTTGTGAAGATTGGGTACTCTGCACGAAGGACCCGTGTGAATGTTTCATGCAAAGAGGAAATCTCGAGCGGAAAGAATCGAGATTTAGCGATCTCATACTCTGAAGGAAGGCACCAAGAAAACTCATATGACCAGTTGCTCCGTTGGGCTGCTGAACTTTCACATCAGAACTAAAAGGCAACAATACATTAAGTTCCTCATATACCCGTTTAAAATCCATAAAATAAGCCGTGAGAGACTTATTCTCTTTCTCAGCACGGTAGAATGCCTTACAAACATCATAAATACGGGAGATATTCCCTTTACCAGAATACAGAAAATCTAAGTAATCCATCAATTCCTTAACAAATTCACAGTGATTAATTAAACTAATTACCTCACTTTGTGAATCGAAGTCATTTGCAAAAACAACCGAGCATCCTCCCTTAGCCAAGTTTGTTGTGTATCATCAGTAGGTGGATCTTTAGTAAGGTGATCATCCTTATCAATGCTACGCAAATAGACCCTAACAGTCTTACTCCACTCCAGGTAATTCGAACCATTAAGTTTGTGTTCCGTGATCTTAGTCATCATCGGAATCACATCAGAAATAACATTCTTATTGTCTGCCATTTGTTGAGACAAAGAAAACTAACCGAAACGCTAATCCAAAGTCTTGTGACAACAAAATAATCCAAAATCACAAATCAAGTAAATACGAAATAGGATCGAGAGCCAAACCTCGAAGCCCTTTAATGGTGTCTTGGATCGAGCAACAAGACACACGGTGGTGGAATGAGGGGATTGAGGCGACGGCAATATTGATCGGTCGAAGCGGCGGTCGTGGCCAAGGTCTCTCCTAAGCGGTGGTGAGAACAAATAGTCACCCTAGATGGCTGCTCACGATACCATGTAGAAAGAGATGATTCTCATTGATTTCAATTAATCACACATGGGTATTTATATACAATTGATTCCTATAATTGTGTTATACTAATTAGGAAGAAATCCTAAATAAGAAATCCTAAATAGGAATACAGAATACAAAATATACACAGAAATAATATAATGATTGACTTTCCATAACATTTATCATAAATGGTATCACCACATATCTTACTTTTTATACAATCGTATCGCAACGCGAAACTTTCAGGTTGAATAACAATTTGAATCCATTAAAAAATATATCTAAATTTCAAGCCACAAAAATAACCGTTGTCTTGCCTAGCTTGTGTGGGTATATTTTGGGCCTTCGAAACATTTACTTGAGAAATAAATTATTGATAAGATAATGAAAGACGAATACATGATTTTGGAATTGTTAGGTCAATTAAGAATCCATCTGTAAGTTCTGTGCCGGTTCCAGGTCACGTCAGGTGTCACCAGAATCTTCAAACCTTTCAGTTTATTGCTACATGATTCTCCTGCTCCATAGAACTCCTATGGGCTTTTGCTGCAATTCAAGAAAAACTCATGAATAATCCACAAGACTCCCAAGTGAAAAAACAGGAAGTAGCACAGAAAAAGGAAGAGAGATTGTGAGAAATTACCAGGGCTTAAGATTATGCATTTTCTTATAGACTTCACAGCAGTTAGATTATCTGGACCTGAAACAACAAATGTTTATTCAGCCACATGCACAATATTGAATTAGTTTCCATCAATCATATCCATGAATTCCATTCATCACGACATCACCTTGAATGTTCACATCTTTTTCTGAGCTCATCTCAGTCACAGTTGAGGAAAATTCTGATATGACTTGATCAACGGCCATGTTACCATCCTTAGATTCCTGTGAGGACCTGTACGCATTACAGGTCACAAGATATCACATGAAAAGAAAATTTGATACTAGTATGCGGAAGAGTATAATCACAAATATCTGATTATAGAACATGACAAAAGAGAAAATACCCTGAAACAGCGTCTGTAGAAGCACCCAAGATTGGCTGGCAAGGACAACCTATCCCTTCAAAGCCAAGATCTAGATCAACTAACAATTCCGAGAAGAAGTTAGCTCCAAATGCATCTAAATTAGGCAAATCTATGTCAAAAATATTTCCTTCCTTGTCAGACTCAGACGTTGATATCTCATCAATAATTGGGTTATCCAAGTTTGCAGTCTCATCAGAACCATCAAAATCGAGTCTTCCTTTCCCTCTTACTCAGCCTCTTGAAGGTTGTCTTGACAGGTGAGACTGAAGAAATGCAATGGTTTCTCTCCATGGCGTATGCCACATGTTTGCACGGGCTCACAATGACTCTTTCTGATGTAATCACAGTGCAATTGATAGGAGACTCTTGAGGAGTATTGTTATTACTGCAGTGAGCAGAGGAAGAGATACCAACTGGAGAAACAGATTTATCATTGTAAGAGGAAACTGCTTGCGGTGGTGTTCTGGGGCCAGTTGAATTAGCTGGAGAGGAAAACGATGGTTGATTGAACAAACTCTTAGCAACACTAGATCCTTGAACTATTGGACCACTAGTTGTGCAGATATAATGTGATGAACCAGTTGCAGGCAAACGAGCTGTTTCTTTTGTAGTGGTTGCTGCATAATCAGGTTGAGAAATTTCTTGAGTAGTTGCTGCTTCCTCAGATTGATTATATGTACCTAAACAGGAAATGCATAAAAAACAATCAAAATTTCCGAGAAGAAATTTAAAAGGCTGTGAATTAGACACATAAGTTATAACTAAACTCCAAATAACGTTTGCCTTTATTAGGTGTTTTCATGGATGTTAACATGCAACGAGATTTCTTAGCAGCTGGAGCGGCTTCTACAGCAACCCTTGAACCCTGTCTCTTCCTCGTTAATGGGCAATTTGTGACTGATGAAGATAGATTACCATTCTCCTTAATGACATTGGAGGGCACGGT